>NC_135720.1:56709603-57009603 GCF_964656455.1 Halichoerus grypus
TAAGAAATGTGAATTTTATGTTATAATCAATTGTTATCATAAGGTTGGAACATAGAAGGATGTTTTAAAAAGTTTACAATGCTTTCAAAATTTAGCAGATATCGAGTATGAGTTAGAATCGGCCATATATTATTATTTTTAATTCAGAAATATTTTTCCATAGTGTATTTTCCTTTTTCCTGTTTTCATACTATTTATTGATTTTTTTTACAAATTATCTAATTATATATATATATATATTTCAATTGTTTATGTTTTAGAAATGTTTTGCCTATTTATCTTGCTGCAGTCCTCAATTTTAGTCTTCCAAATAAAATAGTAAATCTGAAACTTCAGTGGAAGAACTTTTTCTCTCTTCATCTCAAATGTAATTAAATAGTTTTATTTTCAGCAGGGGCTCAAGTTAAATGTTCTTCCACACAATTGACAAAGCAAGTGTGGTGCCTACTTCTCATTCCTTCAAAGAATCTGCTAAATTACCCTTAGCATCTCTTTGTTTAACTACATTCTCATGTATCCTATAGAGTTTATTTTCAAGGATCATTTGACAAGAAGTATTCTTCAATGTTTTGCTTGCTGCTCTTTTAGTAGTGTCAATCTTGAACTCCCACTGCCCTACAAATTGTATTTCTTCAGGCAAAGTGACTTTTTAAACTAATTCTCTCTTACAAAGGAATGATTCAGGTAAGCAAAGACAACATATAGAACAATACACTAGGTCATTAATATACAGTGATTAATCAACTATAAATTTGTATGTATTTTAGAGAAATATATATATTGATAAGAACAAAAGTATATTTGGAGATATTTGACAACTGAGACATGACATTGAGACTAAATTCCTAAACAAATATATATTAAAACTGATGAATTGCGTCTTTTTTTTCTAGTGTATTTTAGAAACTTTACAATTTATATAAGTTGTACCTTTCAAAATATTAATATTATTATATTGATAATAATCTTAAAAAACAGCATTTTAAAAGAATGCCATCACACCACCAAATGGAATGCTTAAGAAGATTTTCAGTACACAAAGACAGTAGAGATTAATAGAAAGTCTAATTCAAACGTCTTTCATATTACATGCTAAGTCAGAGGACTAGTAAATCAGTACTCAAATTTAGATTTTTTGTTCTTTGTGATTTTTCTGATTGAAAGCCAGGAACAGATTTCAATTATTGAACTTTTGCTTCTTTTTATGTTCTTTAAGTCACCAAAAAAACTTTCTTAAATAAATTGGGCACCCTTAAATTATAGTGTTGGATAATAACTGTTACCATTAAAAATTGATAATAACAATAATAGTCTAGTTAATGACACATCACTGTCTTTTGTCTGATAATATATGAATACTGAACAATATAATATTTGTGGAAATTAATGGTAGCTGATGTAACAAGGAAGTCTCAGAAACAAACAAACAAAATTCTTGTTCACATCACAGACTCTTGCAGTCCAAGAAGCACTCCTAGATGATTCTCTTCTAATAGGGGTTTCAGGGCTCTGGTTCTTCCCATCATGTTACTCCAGCATGTAGGAATCTTTGGCTTCCAACCACAAGTGTGGAAGAATGAGCAGAATCTAAGGTTAGGTCTTCAGAGGATGGATATCATGATCACACTTAAATACAAGGGGGCTAGGAAATGTAATGTTCTTTTATGCACATGGAAAAAGGAGTGGTTTGGTGAAAACATTGTCTCTTCTACAAAATATATCCTATTGTTAATGCTCTTCAGACGTTTTGTGGCAGGGAATATGTGAGCTCATTTTATGTATCTTCACTGCACTTTTAATGTTTATTTATTTATACATAAACCGAACTATCTGTTTGTGCAGACTCATATAAACCAACAATATCAGTTTGGATGGGAATCCCTTCCAGGAATACAGAACAGAGAGCTCAAGATCAGGTTATGTGATAGAAAAAGTAAGACCTAAGTAAGAAGTGGTTCAAAAGGCAAGACTGGTTTAGGAGCAGAGATAAAGAGATAGTAATATTCTACAGAACATACCAGTAAAGACAGTCTTAACTGAAGGTCCTTGCTGTGGCTCTGAAAAATTGAAGTCATTTTGAAGAGAAAATTGCAAACTAAAAGAAAAGGACGCACTATGTAATTAGTCGGAAGGCTATGTAAAAATAGAAAATTAAGTGATACCTTATTCTGGAAGAATTCCCCTGTTGGAAATAAATAACATAAGGGAACATATTTTAAAACCCTAATAATAATAAGTAGCATTATATACAATATCTATGATTTTACGGAAATCTCCAATTATAGTTGTGTATAATAAATCCAGGAAAAGAGAGAAATGTATACAAAATACAGAAAACTAAGCAAATGGGCAAAGGGACCAATATTGAACAGGAGCACAATCTGCAAATACTTAGAGACATTTCAAATATTGCTTAGTAGAGAATGGTCTTTGGTAGTTGTTAATTTTTTATAAGCAGATAGTAACAGTGATAATTGGTAGAGAAGGATAAGGAGGAAACAGCTTTGATTTATGTAGAAATGTTCAATAATGAAACAATTGCCTAGTCACATTCTGGTAGTTTTTGGTAGCTAATATTTTTGATGCTGTATCTGTGTCTTAATGAAATTCTTAACAAAAAAATTAGAGGCAAGCAGGGCAACTAGAATATTTATTCTGTGGGGAAATGAAGACCAAATGTCTTTATTTAGATGGAAGGCATGTGTCAGTCCTGCTAGCCAAAGCCAGATAATTTATTAGGGTTTGTTTATCCATGAAACAAACAACTCAGACTAGAGGAAATATAACTTATTTGAAGCTTCCTACCTGAGGAAAAAAATAGACCCAAACACAGGGTTGCAGGAAGGACCTGGACTGAGTGACTGTAATGTGTCCAATCACATAATATGGTACATTCCTAACCCACCAATGGAAGACTTGATTCTGCTTTTGGAACTTGGGCTGTTCAGATGGATGTTACTGTAAAATAAGTAGTGATGGTGAGGTGAGTGGAGAAGAAAAAACAGGAAACAGTGAAAATGAATCAACTAGCCAATACCTGAAAGTCTCTGAGGAGAGCTGATGCAAACATGGTGTGTGTGTGTGTGTGTGTGTGTGTATATATATATATATATATATATATATATATATATATATCAGGAATGAATTCAGAAAAACAATAATAACAGAGTTAACTTGAAATTTTCAAAGAAGTAGAGGATGTGAACTCTGAAATGAATGAAAATTATGAAACAATAACAAGCAGATATAGAATAAGAAGGGAACTGAAAAAGAGCTTATTTGAAGCCCTACAAATAATAAAACATTTATAATCATTGGGATAAAAATGCTCTGAGAAGCATAAACTGCAGACTTGACATGGCCAAAGACAATTGGGAATTCACCCAAAACTCAACTGAAGAAGAACATTGGATGAAAAATAAAAAAGCTACAAGGTTGAAAAAACTGATGGTTTACTATGAAGAAATAAATTTGGCTGATAGTAACTCTGAGCAACATAATAGACCTGAGGATACAATGGGGTAATAGCCACAAATCATGTAGAAATAATAGTCACCTTAGGTTTCTATACCTACCTGCACTATAAGTCAGTAGTGAGGGTAAATTAAATACATTTTTCAGAAATATACACTAATATATTATTAATTGTTTGCTGAAACTACTACCAAAATATAAAATTCAGGATTAAAAAAAAAAAAAGAAGTGAACCTAGCAGGAGCAGGGAAAAATCAGGACACATAATGATGGGGCAAACTCTACAGGTATGTGCAATTCAAAGTTGATAATAAAAATTATTTTCTTTAGAAATATTCTGAAATTAAACTTCTAAAAAATATGCAAAGTATTTTGGGAGAATGGAGCAGATATTTATTGGGTATAATATGGTAAACCCCTTTTTTATTGTTGGGGAAGAAGATTGAGATGCTGAATAACTTACAGTTGCTAGAAAAAATATAAACATGTCCATTAATAATATGAGTGCATTTTATACCAAATAAAAATCAATACATTTCAAATTAGCCCATAAAAATAAGAATATGAAAATAACAGAAGCAAATAAAAATAGTTTTCTATGGATACTACACTCTGAAGAATCAGGATATCTACTCTGATTCAATGATAAATGTAAGGAGCTATCTCTACCCTTAAAGCTCTCCACTGCTTTCTCAGGAAGGCTCTATAAATGAAAATTCCTGGTTAGAGCACCTAGAATACTGGAAAAGAAAGGGATCAGGGAGATAAAGGAAACAGTAATTTCCTGGATGCCTCCTGAGACTAAGTGCATAGAAGCTAAAAATATAACTGGTAAGAGGAAATAGACATTCTGAACCAGCCCCTACAATCTGGATGCATTTAGGATGTGCCAGTTAGATTGTTCTAGTCTCAAAGGTAGAATCTTAATTGATTTGAAATATATTTTATTTTCTAATATATAAGATTCGAATGCTTTAAATTTCCTCCAAAGCACTGCTTTGTTCTTTCATTCTTCTCCTTTTGGGACTCTAATACATGTATGACACTTTGATAATGTCCTATAGCTTTTTTTTTCTCTCTCCCATTTTTTAAAATTGTGGTAAATACATGTAATATGAAATTTACCATATTGACTATTTTAAATGTACAGTTCAGTGGTATTAAATACATTCACAATGTTGTGCAACCATCATCACCACCCAACTCCATAAATTTTTTAATCTTATAACACTGAAACTTTATAACCATTTACAGTAACTCCCATTCCCTCCCAGCATCTGTGACTATAAATGTTCCCCTTAACACCACTTTTGTTGCACTGCATAAATTTTTGGTATGTTCTAGTTTCTTGTTTTCATTTATTACTCAATATTTTCTAATTTCCCAGGTGATTTCTTTGATCCACTGGATGTTTAAGAGTGTGTTGTTTAATTTACAGCATTTGTGGATTTTTCAGTTTTACTTCTGTCACTGATTTCTAACTTTATCCTGTTGTGGTCAGAAAATATACTTTGTATGATATTTACCTTTTTAATCTATTGAGACTAATTTGCAGCCTTAACATATGACCTTTCCTGGAAAATATTCCATGTGCATTTGAGAAGAATGTGTATGCTATTGTTTGGGGGTAAAGTGTTCTATATATGTCTGCTAGATAATTTACTGTGTTATTTAAGTTCTCTACTCCCTCATCTTCTCTCTGGTTATTCTGTCCATTTTTGAGAAGGATACTGAAATCTCCAACTATTATTTTAAAACTTTCTATTTCTCCCTGCAATTCTCTCAGTTTTTGCTTCATATATTTTGATCATTTGCCATTAGGTACATAAATGTTTATAATGGTTATATCTTCTCGCTGTATTGAAAGATTTTTCTGTCCCTCCCCAGTGGTAGCAGAGCCAGACTTTCTTTTGGGGCAGAAACCGGGCTCAAGAATATTTCATGTGTCTCCAAAAGTGGCTAATGGCCATTGCTTCTACTCCTTTCTCCAGTTGCAGTGTATCTTTGTCTGGATCCTGAGGAGAGGAGAGTTTCATACTTCACTCTTTGATTCAAATAGGATTTTTAAAAAATTTTCCTACCCTGACCCTAATCTTTCTCTTAAAAGTACCTGATGGAGGGGTGACTGGGTGGTCGGTCCGTTAAGCAGCCAATTCTTGATCTCAGCTCAGGTCTTGATCTCGGGGCATACGTTCAAGTCCCACGTGGGGCTCCACTCTGGGCGTGGAACTTACTTAAAAAAAAAAAAAAAAAGTACCTGATGGAGACCTACTGGAAAAAGCTTGAAATTGAGTGCACATTCTTCTTGTGTGGGGGGCCCTAGTTATTCAAAACTGACATAATTATCCATAGTCCGTCCTTAAGAATTCATTAAAAATTTAGCTTATTTAGTCTTACATGTTTATATGGTGGCTGTCATTTCCTCTCATGCCATACCCAAAGTAAAAGTTTGTGTTTCCTGTCTCTCCTTGAAGGAGCTTGTCATTTTTGAGAAATTATGGTTGCTTCATAACCTGAGTGTTGTAATGGGCTCAAGAGACAGTTTGATTTTTTTTTAGATCATCAGGCTCTTACCTGTTGTTTGATTGGGAACAAGGTTCTCATGTGGCTTTCTACACCATAAGAAAAAGCAAAGCTACTTATTTTTTTTCTAATTAAGTGAATAACAAAGGTGATTGACTATTGGAGAAAAGACTTAAACTGCAAGATGAATAGTTATGAATGAGAAGGATCTGGAAGTTATAGTGTGCTATCCCACATTGGCTGCTTTAGGGTCAACAGACAGTGCAAAATAGACATGACTTTCTTTATACTCTTCTGTTTCCTTTTTAATGACACTAAAGACATACTTAGGAAGCAAAGACAAAAAGGACTTTCTCCTCCCACAGCCTCAGGGAGAATCAATTTCAATAAGGGAGGGGAAAATGTAGCATTTATTTGATTTAAAGCAGAGCCTGAGGGGCTAACTTCAAGCTTAATTTGAAGCCTCAAGTGATAAAGATTTATAGGGGAACCAGGAAGGTTATGAATACGCATCCATGCTATGAGAAAGTGAGCAGATTATTTTAAAGTTTTCAGCCAGTGTCATGCTGATATTGGTCCAATGCACAGCAGGAAATTAGATAGTACATATGCATGAGACATATCCTAAATCTGAAAAGGATCAAGCTTTTATTAATTTGCTTTGGAAGATGATCCAAAAGTTGCTTTAATTTAATGGAATTAATAAAATGAGCCAGTGTTTAGAGGTAGAGGTAGAAATACGTCAAGTATTTCTGCCTAGCATTTCTGCTACTAAAAGACTTGTTATAGTCAAATATTTACATATATATGTAAAATACTGGTATTGATTTAGAAACACAATTACTAAATTAGCAACTTTAGTAAAGAGAATAGTTTCTGTAGAAATAATTATATGGCTTCCCCATATACTCAATATGCATGCCAGGACAGGAAACTGTGACCACAAGGCTTCAATACACTAAATCTCTTACCCTAGTTAATGTTAAGTCTACCCAATATCCTCTAAGTGAGTCATGTAAAATGTTAGGATGGAAAGGAGGACAGATAGAGTATCTCTTCTGCTGACCTGGTGGTGGCAGGTCAGTGAAGAACAGCCACAAAAGTGACAATAGTACTTTGAACCGGGACTAGTGGGAAGACTTAGAATCATTCTATTACAGCCTGTGATGGGCCTTAGATGAGCCTCTCCAAGGCAGCTGGATATTAGTGGGGGCCAGACCCTGCCCTAGACTTCCTGGTAGTTTCTACTATGGGTGGTACCTGTGGCATGATGGGATCTCATCATATCCTGGTTCACCTCCATGCACAGGAATTCTTTTGGTTGTACTACTACATAGCAGTTTTAGTAGGGCTTGGGGACTTTAAACCTTAGATTTTAAAAGAGATCCTTTAGAACCCTTTAGAAAAACCATTATACCTTGTCTTTAAAAAATGATTAAGAAGGGGCACCTGGGTGGCTAAGTTGGTTAAGTGACTGCCTTTGGCTCAGGTCATGATCCTGGAGTCCCAGGATCGAGTCCCGCATCGGGCTCCCTGTTCAGCAGGGAGTCTGCTTCTCCCTCTGACCCTCCCCCCCTCATGTGCTCGCTCTCTCTCTCTCATATTCTCTCACTCTAATGAGTAAATAAAATCTTTTTAAAAAATGACCAGGAAAAGATGATTATGGAGATGGAAATGAGAAATTAGTAAGTGAAGGAGACCATAAAATAATTAGGTTGCAAGAATTCTGGGAAAGTTGGAAACCAGCTGTGTCCTAAATGTAGTGACTTCCGTACAGATTTAGAAATTTGTGTGCCATATACATGTTTCTGATGGGGTGAAAACATTTACCTTGTTTTTGTTGTTATGATACCTGAAGCGGACTAAAAATATAAATAAAAAGGCATAAGAGCCTAAATCAGTAGCAGAAACAGTAAATTTGTCATCTCAATCAAAACCACCTCCTCCCCACAAGAACATACATAAGTATTCAACAAATAAGCGTTGGTGTGAGTTAAGAATGTGTTCCAATTCCTGAGTAACAGTTTATGAGAATTGATGGTAATATACAAGCAAAAGGAAGTTGAGGAACTGATTGGTATTAACAACCAGATTAGATAAGTGGATGAAAATAAGAAATAAGAAAATAAATAAGAAAATAAAGTGGGGATAGAGATTTTAGGTAGGATGTTTTGATTTTTAAAAGTAATATATATGACAATGCATCAAGATAGTTACAGAAAAATCTCCCTTAGAAGAAAGTGATTTTTTTAAAATTTTCCCACGATAACACACAATTTGAAAAAACAAATGCTGCTGAGACCAAATGAAGAAAGTAAAATCATTTTGGAACAGAATAACTAAACGCCTTGCAGTCCCTCTGGGCTATCTATGATATTACTGCCTTGAGTCTAGCTACATACATGCTGAAGATATGGAATTGCAAACTGCACCCATATGCCAGTGACAATGTAAAACATCACAGCTTGTGTTCTGGAAGAACACAAGAAACAGTATACCAAGCATTCACCAGTTATAGGATATAGGTAAAGAAAGCATTCAGCAAGGTTTATTAAAACAACTAGAGTATCTTAATTGATGTTCCAAAGAAAGAATCATCTTCAACTACACTGAGAAGTAGTTCATGTTGATGCATCAAACATCATGTCTTTGCATCTGGTGTTTTTAAGACTTAGATTCTTTTTTTTTTTATGTTATGTTAATCACCATACATTACATCATTAGTTTTTGATGTAGTGTTCCATGATTCATTGTTTGTGTAAGACTTAGATTCTTTACCAAGAGGTAAAACAAAAAGAACTTCAAATTTGGATTCCCATCAATTCTTTGGATAGGCCAAAGGTGCTGGGGCTGCCACAAAGCTGGTGAAAGTGGGAAATAGAATACTATGGCAGTGGAGAGAAAGCATAACTATCACATTACATGGAAGCCAGAGTTGATTGAATTTGGCATGGTTCCTAAGTTTGTGGAGCATTGCTTTCAGTGGTACTCTTGCATGGCCTGAGTGTGAAAACTCTTTAATGCGTTCTAGGGGCGGCCTTATTCAGAATGGATGAGTATGAAATAAATGTTAATGAGGATGCTTAGAAGTCCATAGCCATTTGGAACTAGACAGAAAAGTAGATCCAAGAGAGCTTTGGTTCACAAGGTAAAAACTGTTACTAGGAAAAAAAAGTGTGAATTCTCTGACTCTAATATTGAAGGCATAGAGGTTATCAAAAAAAGTACCAGGCATTGCAAAATTCTTCCAAAAGAGAATATCACTCTTGAGTTCAAGGAAGTAAGTTAGCCAGTCAGATACTTCAAACAGACACTGTCAGACTTTTAAATGTATATACGGCTTTTCCTTCTGTGCAATATCATATTATCTCTACAATATAACATTAAAGGTATTGGCTCTTCCTTGAACCACAAACATGGTCAGAAGCCAATGATTAGAATCATGCATATTAGTCTAATCATGGATTAGACTGTGTATATTACTTTAACATCATATGGGTAAGCATAGGTGATATCATGTGGGCATTAATGTGCAATGTCCAAATATAAAATATACACTACTTTGTTTCAATTCTCTTAGGCTTTCTGTTTTGAAATTGTTTTAGATTTTTAAAGCTAGGTCTTAATAAGATTCTTAGCATTGTTTTAAGCAACAAGGATATTGCAAGTATCCAGAAATTTTACTATTATGTTACTTTACATCTGAGAAACTTGTTTTACGATAAAAGAACTATCAAGATAATGTACCTTTAGTTAAAAAGCATTTGCCAACTCCATGTACAATGGATCTCGTATGTACAATAAACTTGTCTTAGCTTTAGAAATAACATGTTTTCTTCCCTGAAATTTGGTCTTCCTTACATACCCTTTTTTTAAGAACAAGAAAATATTAAACTAAGAATCTATGCATTTATATATGTATGTGTATATTTATTCATATTAATGTGATTTATCCAAATAACTCTATAACCTTAGATTTTTCTTTGCATTTAGTTACATCACTGGCCTGAAAAGTGGAACAGGTCCATAGATAGAGGTACCAAAAAAATTGTGTTCTACTTAGTTTTATAGGATATTGGGAAAAGATAAGCTCTTGCTACTATTGCTTTCTTTTTTTTCTTTTAAAGATTTTATTTACTTCTCAGGGAGAGAGAGTGTGTGTGATCACAAGCCAGGGGAGCAGAAGGCAGAGGGAGAAGCACGATCCCTGCCGAGCAAGGAGCCCAATGAGGGGATTCAATCCCAGGGACCTGGGATCATGATGTGAGCCGAAGGCAGCCACTTAACGAACTGAGCCACCCACGCATCCCTACTATGACTTTCCTTTAGGCAGAGAGTTTTAGTACACTAAACTAACGCGTCTTGTGTGACACTATGCATCCAGTCATACTGGTTAAATAGTGATTGGATTACATTGAACAAAACATGAATTTTTCATACCTGTATTCTTATTTTCTCCTACTTTTTCCTACATACTCGTTTCTGCAAGAACTCAGAACTTGCTCAAAACCTCGATCGATTTTATTAAATTTTATATGTGACAACAATGTATACTATAACCTATCACTAGTTTTACAGTATTTGGAGCTGTTGCTAACACAACTGCAATAGTTTGAGGTTGTTCTGGGCAGAGGTGACACACTGACTTTATTTCACAAGGACACTTTTTAAAAAGATGTATGAGCTGACAAACTTGTGCTAAATTTGTTTTCTGCACTATAATTAAATATATTTTACACATCAGATACATTTTACATAGGATTTGGAGGTTAATTTACTTAAATAGGTTTATTTCTAAAACACAGTAACATTTTAAAATGTCAAATGTGAAATGAAAAACAGCTTAGCAGTTTTGAGTGCAACATTCGCAATTTTTCTCTGAAGGAGTTATAGGTCATTAAACAGGCTTTCACGGCCAACTGTTATTATCATTGAAAAAAAGGCATAAAATATACAGTGGTAGTGCATCTCATGGTGTTAGAAATAAGGGTAATGCTACATTACTCAAGTAGATGTATTTAAACAAACATCAATCTCCATAAAACCTTATGTTCAAAGCTTCACTGGGGAAAGTATTAAGGAAGAAAACATAACTTTTAGCATTTTACCTGTTTCTGTAATGTTAGTGATTTGATTAGTATTAAAAGTCATGCAAAAGATAAAATAAATGGATTTTTTTCTTTGGAGACACCTAAAGAGAGCTACTATAAGTGTGGTCCATACATGAGAGGTGCCCTAAAATTTAGGCTTTATTAGTAAGAAATCTGCTGTTAGCTGTCTTCACTCCTCGCCCAAATTCTCTTTATATCAGCCCACGGAAATGAACAGCTTTCATCCAGCTGACTAGCCATTGACTCTTACCAAAAACATCGGTAATATCTTTGGCCTCTGCTCTACCCTTCAAACTCTTGCAATACAGTTCATCTCTGTTCCCTGATTTAAATACTGTTTTAACCTCACTTTTGTGGTCTCACACTTTTAGGGTGATTTTTTTATTCCAACCTCAATGACTAGTCTTTGTCTGACATTTTAGAGAACTTCTCTATCTAAACTCCAAGTATGGGTTCCCAGGGATTTATTCCTTACCATTCTTCCTTCTCCCTTATATTTTCTCCCTTACTGACCCAGGCCAGTCACATGGCATAAATAAAATTTACATGAGGATGACAGCTGAATTTTTATATTCAGTCTTGAACCTTTCTCTAAATTCCAGATTGATACATCTATGTACTTACCTGGTGTCCCTAATAGTCATCTCAAACGTATTTTGTCCCAGGGTGACATCTTGATAGCATCACTCAAATATTTTTTTCATTACTTTTTCTCTCTCTTTAAATGTTCTGAACATTCACCCAAATGCACAAGCTAAATATCTAAGAGTTATCTTTGACTTTCTCTGTCTTCTTTCTATAACCAATTCATTAATAATTCCTGCTTTGCCCCTTTCCAAAATATTTTCCAATACTGTACACTTTTCTCCACCTCCACTGCCATCCTCCCTCCCTCCAAATTCATCTTTCTTTCTTTCTTCCTTTCTTTCTTTCTTTCTTTCGACTATTGTAATAAGTGTTCTAATTGAGACCCCTGTTTCATTCTTGCCCATCCTTTCCAATCCACAACATATTCTCTAGACTGAATAGGTCATCTTAAGATGCTCTATCAAGTGAACAAATAAACTGCATAAAATTTATGTTTGGAAAACTACATAGATGTCATCTATCTCAGGAAAGACAGTTCAGTACATCCATCAGGTGAGAAACTCCAAACGGCAGAGCTGACTGAGGACCAAGGGAAAGTGGAATGGTTAGTGAAAGATGAAGCATTATCTGTCAATTATGGCTTTATGAATGGTTACAGAAACTAGAGCTATGATATCTACCTATATGTCTAGATTGTGGGGTCACATTCAATTATACATTTTAACTAGCTTTTTTAAAAAACAATTCTTATTTCTTTACATTCCAGAGAGTTTATTAATATTGGTAAATTAATAATTTATTCGATAGATTATCATGTAATGACATGAGACTTTAATAAAATAGGAAGAAACAGTAAAATAAAAATCCTGTATCAAAGCTAGATACAATAACGTATTAGACTTTATGTTATTTTCCTTTGGTCAGAGGGAAGCATCTTTGTGGAATAACATATAATTACTGTATTGGTCTGCTAGCAGGAAACAGCATCCACATTCTGTTCCAGGAGTGCTTCAAAAAAGGGATTACTTGTCAAAGAAGTGACAAAATGTAGGGAAACCACGATGGATGGTACAGTAAGTACTTTGGGACTATGCCACCACTAGACCCAAAAGGAAGAAAAAAAGTCAGCAATTACTGGAACCCAGAAGGAAATGATTGAGTTCAATTAGAGTTTCAAAATGCAAAGAGTCAACTTTCACATGAGAGATGGAGCCAGCCTGGGGCCACCCGACAGGGAGAGAGCCAGGAGAAAACACACCCACTACCTCACTGTCCTTCCCTCTGGCCTCCTGACAGGACTCCCACTTAACCCAAAGCTGAAATCAGACAAGGGAGCTGTTGCGGTCCCTGCAGGTCAGCCACTTGGATCAAAGAGCAGGATGGAGAGAAGTGGAGAGTAGAATTGAAGATTTCTGGAACAGTGACATCATGTAAGCCAGGGGCATTTTGTGTTGTTTGGAAGTTAAAGAATGTGGGGGTTGATATGGGTCAGTGAGCAGGTTGGATCATATGCTTATTTGTGATGTGTGTGGACATGAGCAACTCTTTAATGTCATTTCTATTTAGGAGGAAATTCTCCACACTGAATCCTGTCTGGCCAGACAGAAGCCACAAACTTGCTTTCCCATCCTCACATACCACTGGGGCACAGTTATGTTAAATAAGCATTGCTAGACTGATTACCCCATGATAGACGTGGACTTTAACAAAAATGGAAAAAAGCTGTGCCATGTAGAGGCAATCTTCTGTCAAACTCTCTTGGCAAAGACATCTGGCTTTCAGGGTTAGCAGAGTTAGCTGAGTGACTGAAGTTGAGCATCAGCATTCGCAGGGTCAGCTGCTGGGTTTGTGCCCATGGTCACAGCACTGGGTTCCTTCCCATGGTAGTTGCATCTACCATTTTACATCGTTTCTGCTGCACAGTCTCCTATCCTGACTTTTTCGCTCTGCTAGAGATTCTAGATCTATCGTTCTGATTAAACCACTTACCATATTACCATACTTCTTATTATTTGCAGTTAAAATCTGGACTAATACATCATGATATTATTTAAACAGCTGCACATGAATGATATAAATTTAAAAAAAATGTCTGTTGATGGTCAATCAGGTAATTCAATGATGCTACTACCATCATTACCTATAAATTAAAATATTATGATCATTGGGGTGTAGGTGCCTCTTCGGATCACTACATTTGTACCTTTGGGGTAAATACCCAGTAGTGCAATTGCTGGGTCATAGGGCAGCTCTATTTTCAACTTTTTGAGGAACCTCCATACTGTTTTCCAGAGTGGCTGCACCAGCTTGCATTCCCACCAACAGTGTAGGAGGGTTCCCCTTTCTCCACATCCTCGCCAACATCTGTCGTTTCGTGACTTGTTAATTTTAGCCATTCTGACTGGTGTGAGGTGATATCTCATTGAGGTTTTGATTTGGATTTCCCTGATGCCGAGTGATATTGGCACTTTTTCATGTGTCTGTTGGCCATTTGGATGTCTTCTTTGCAGAGATGTCTGTTCATGTCTTCTGTCCATTTCTTGATTGGATTAACAAGACGAAAACAGAGGAGGAGACAAATGATAAGAGACTCAATCTCAGGAGACAAACTGAGGGTTGCTGGAGTGGAGGGGGGTGGGAGGGATAGGGTGGCTGGGTGAGGGATATTGGGGAGGGTATGTGCTATGGTGAGCGCTGTGAATTGTGTAAGACTGATGAATCACAGACCTGTACCCCTGAAACAAATAATACATTATATGTTAAGAAAAAAATAAATAAATAAAAATAAAATATTATGGAGTATTTAAGAAGTAATATCTTTTAAGTAGAACAGATATACTGTGATGATAAATTATCAAGTTAGAAAAAAACAACAAAAGGAAGATAAATAATAAAACCATATTTGCATGTATTTATATATATTTATCAAAATAACTTTTTTAAAAAGATTTTATTTATTTATTTGAGAGAGAGAGAGCATAAGCAGTGGGAAGGGCAGAGGGAGAGGGAGAAGCAGACACCCTGCTGAGCACAGAGCCTGATGGGCGGTTTGATTCCAGGACCCCGAGATCATGACCTGAGCCAAAGTTAGATGCTTAACCAACTGAGCCACCCAGGTGTCCCTCAAAATAACTTTTTTAATTAAAAGGTTAATAATCTTTGTTATTGATTGGGAGATTTCAATTTTTCTCTCTCATTCTGTCTTTTTTATTTTATAATAAGCATCCATCATTTTAAAACTTGAGAATAGGAGGCACCTGGGTGACTCATTCAATTAAGCACCTGACTCTTGATTTTGGCTCAGGTCATGATCTCAGGGTCATGAGACTGAGTCACACCTCCAGCTCTGTGCTCAGTGCAGAGTCTGCTTGAGATTCCCTCTCTCCTTCTCCCTTTGCCCCTCCCACTCATGCTCTCTCTTTCAAATAAATAAATAAATACATACACATAAATAAATAAATAAATAAATAAATAAATAAATAAATAAATAAAATCTTTAAAAACTGAGAATAGATCTCTTATGGTTGATTTTATATGTCGATTTGATTGGGCCACAAGATGCCCAGATATGTGGTCAAATATTATTCTTGGGTAAGTCTGTGAGGGCATTTCTAGATGAGAGTAGCATTTGAATCTGTAGGCTGAGTGAAGCAGATTGCTCTCTCTAATGTAGGTGGGCTTTATGCAAGCAAATGAAGATTGAATTAAAAAAAAAAAGGCTAAGACGGTGCTCCTGTTGTTGGAGCCTGGAGGTAGCTCTTTTCTTGCCTTCAGGTTCCAATTGAAACATCAGCTCTTTCTGGGTCTTGAGCCTGCCCATTTTAGGACTGGAATTACACTACTGACTCTACTGATTCTCAGTCCTTCAGATCCAGAATGGAACCATGCCATCAGATGCCTGATTGCAGCTCAGCGTCTGCAAATCTTGGGATTTCTCAGCCTCCATAATTGCTCAGGCCATTCTATTAAATAAGTAAATAAATAATAGATAGATAGATAGATAGATATCGTTTTGGTTCTATTTCTCTGGAGAACCATAATTAATATAACATCTTTTTCATTTTGAAGTCAGTGATATTAAATAAGGACAATAATGACAAGGTAATAAGCTAAAAATAAAAGCATTTTTTAATTTATTAGAACCTCTGTTTTCTAGTTTTGATTTTTCTTTAATGATACCTCGTTTTAAAATTCAGTTGATATTTTATTAAAGATGTAAAATTTTACATACTACCTTGAAATCCACTATTTTTTTCTAACTTCTCCACTATTATCTTCTTTCTGCTATCATGAATTTGTGGCCCTTTCAGAGTCCTTCCAGGCCATATTTCTACAACGTTATTCTACATTATACATCACTGTTTAACACGGATTTCAGTCCATATCATTGATATATTTTCTGTGCTACAAAACTTCCTTTTATACATATTGTAATTTTGAAATCTATGATTTTAAATATAAATCAAGTTGTTTCATTTTAGTTGCTACTTTTTATTTCTCTCATATGAATATACAACATTTTTCTGGAGATAGTAGTTTGGATTAATTTTCAGGAATACCCAAAGGATAATTGCTTGATCAGAAGTTATTCTATTTAGATTCCCATTTCAATTCTTATAGAAGTGCTTATACCAATTTATACTTCTGCCATCTGCACATGAGAGTTATTATTTCTACACAATTCCATTAACTGATGTTTCAAATCTTATTTTTAGCTAATATCTAAAGAAGTGGAATATTATTTCTTTTTATTTAAAATTTTTATTTTACCAATTATAAAAATATTGAGATTATTTTGAAATTCTTATTAGTTATTTGAGATTACACTTCTGAAAATTGTTCATTCGTATTTATAGAAGATGCCTCTTGTTTAGGTCACATCCCCTTGACTCATCTCTGATTTCAGCACTGGCAAGTTTAGTGGATATTTCTGTGCAAACTCACACACCCAGCAGCTAGTCTCAAGGTTGCAATAATAGACTTTATGTATTCTACCTCAGGGCTTTCTCAAGGCCTGACAGAGTTTCCTCTGACTGTTCTTAAGCACTGCCCTGAAATGCTAGAGTTAATCCTCAGGGCCAATCTTCATACAGTGGAATTTAGGAACCACTGCTAGGACTAGGATCCTCCAGCTTCCTATCTTTTTGATAGAAAAACTTGGTAGACATTTTGTTTGCTTCTCAGAGGTCCCAGCAGTAGTGAGTCTTTGTCCATAGCATCAAGCTTCATTACAGACCTCTACATTCGCCTCTCTTCCTTTCCTGTATCCCTTATTATGTTCCCCCACTCCTGTTTAGTGAGATTATCTCCCAAATACAGTGCCTGTACCAAAGTTCTTGGTCTTTGCTTTTAAGAGAAAACAAACTAAGAAACTATCTTCGTGTAATGTATTTTTCACAGCTTTATTGAGATATTATTGATATACAAAAAGCTGTACATGTTTAATGCATACAATTAGATGAAGTTGGATATATGTATGCACCTGTGATACCATCACCATAATTAAGGTAACAAATACCTCCAAAAGTGCCCTTGTGTCTTTTACTCTTTGTTGTCTTTTTTCTTAACTATTGTTATAAGTTTTGAAAACATATTAGGGCAATTAATACTTTGTCACATAGTGGCAAAATTTTTTAGTCAGTCGCTAAGATAAAAATTGTTATTAGTGATAATTCTATTCTTATAGAGTTATATATGTGTACTTTATAGTATATGTGTATTAGATACATAAATATGAATATAAATATGTATGTACAAACATTAGAGTCAAGTGTGTCAGTCTTTACCTGAATAGGTTATATTTATGTCCTTTCCACCCCACCCCAGTTTTATTGAGGTAGAACTGATTAAACAGATAAAATTACATATATTTAAATTGTACAACATGATGATTTGATATATGTATACATGGTGAAGTGGTTCCCACAATCAAGTTAATTAACACATCCATCACTGTCACCATGCATACATTTTTTTTGTGTTACGTTTTTGTGTGTGTATGTGATTAAATGCTTAAGACCTACTCTCTTAGCAAATTTCAAGTATACTATATAGTACTATTGACTAGAGTCACCATGCTGTACATTAGATAAAAACTGATTTATTTTTAAGTCAAAGTTTGTACCTTTGACCAACATCTCCCTTTTTCTTCCACTCTCCCTCACTCCCTAGCAACCACTATTATACTTTCTGTTTCTATAAGTTAAATTTTTTCTTTCTTTCTTTTTTTGTTTTGTTTTTGTTTTTATATTCCACAAATAAGCGAGATCATACAAAATGTATCTTTCTGTATCTGGCTCATTTCACTTAGCATAATGTCCTTCAGGTTCATCTATGTTATCACAGATGGCAAGTTTTTTTTTTTTTTAATGGCTGAATAATATTCTATTATCTATATCTTTAAGTTCTAATTCTTGTCAATCACATTTCTGGAGATAAGAACTTATTTCTTATCTTTCTTGATTCATTTAAATCAAATTTTCTTGGAATTTATGTCTTGACTAATGAATTTCCCAAGATTTTGACTCTAGGCTACTGATGTTCCAACCCTCTTCTTAGGCATATTACTCTCCTTCACAGGAATTGAACTTCTGACTATATCTGCCTTTACTATCATGGTGAGCAGCAGGGCAGGATGGTTCAACATTAAAGACAGGTTATGCTAAAGAACAAATAGCCTAGAGGATCTAGGATCCAGATATTTTTCCAGCCAAGTAGAGACTAATTAAGTTCATAATTCTGGCCACAAAAAATTGAGGTGGAAAAATGTCATTTTGAGTAGCATAGAAAAATCAAGTGAGATATGTTATCCAGAACACTGAAGCTATCTCCTATTTCCTTCTGCCTCCTTTTATTGTACCCTTTAGTCCTTCCTTCATAATGCTCCCAGTACTCCCAAATCATGCTATCCTTCACAAGCCTTCATGCCAATGTGTAGATACTCATCTGCTTTTTAAATCATAGGTCTTAAAGATTCAGCCCAAGCTTACTGTCTCATTAGTGTCATCCTTGAATATATTAAAGGACTTTTACTATGCATTCTTTATTCTCTTTCATAGCATTTATCAAATGGCCGTGATTCATAGATTCCCTTATTCTCATTTTTCTATAAGACTTTGAGCTCTGACTCTTTAATAGCAGGGGCTGTTAAAAATTCTAAATTATATCTATTAAGTATGTTTTTTGAGTGAATAAATAAATAGCAGTAAATAAGCAAAATCTAAAATTTGGGAGGTGAGATTGTTGAAAAATGGGCACTGGTAGGTAAAACTGAAGTAGAATCTGAGACTAAGACAGAAATTATTGTTTTTTAAAAATTTTTTAATTAAGTTTTTAATTTTAATTCCAGTATATTAACCTACAATGTTATATTAGTTTCAGGTGTACCATACAGTGATTCAACACTTGCATACATCACCTGGTGCTCATCACAGGTGTGTGTGCCTTAATCTACACATCATTACTCAATGCTCATCATGGTAAGTGTACTCCTAATCCCCCTCACCTGTTTCATCCATTCCCCACCCACCCTTTCACTTATTTCACCCATCCCCCACCCACCCCTTCACCTATTTCACCCATCCCCCACCCACCCCTCTACCCATTTCACCCATCCCCCTACCCACCTCCAGAAGCTATTTGGTTTTATACAAAAATATCTCTGGCAATTCTGAAATTTTTTTTAAGAGAGCGAGAAAGAGAGTGCACACAAGTGGGGAGCAGGAAGGGTAGAAGGAAAGGGAGAAAGAATCTTAAGCAGGCTCCATGCCCAGTGCAGAGCTCAACACAGAGCTTGATCTCATGACCCTGAGATCATGACCTGAGCTGAAATCAAGAGTTGGATGCTTAACCAACTGAGCCACCCAGGTGCCCCTCTGGCAATTCTGAATTAATGAGATAACCTACGTGTATTAAATAGCAAAATCTCCAAATCATATTTTTACATTTTAATTAAAGTGAATTATCTTAAAATGTAACAAAAATGCATGTCAATTTTCTCTCTTAAATCTATGTAGCAATCTTTATTGCACAGGAGTCTGCCACATAGTAATACAGCACATCTTAATGCATTGTAATGACTGATTTTTAACTTTATTCAATATTTGTGCCCATAGCTACACATGAAACTATTTAGAACTTACTTAAAAAAAAATCCTAAACCATGTATAAATTATTCTCATGTTGCAAATCCTATGGTCAGCTTGCCTTTAATTTCTCTGGCATATATTTTAAGGTGTGACATGGATTGAATTGTGTTCCTCAAAATATATATGTTAAAGCCCTAACCCTCATATGACTGCATTTGGATACCGACCCTAAAACAAGATAATTAAGGTTACATGAAGACACAAGTGTGGAGCTTCCATGTAGTTGATAATATATGTAAAACTTGACTCCCCAAAACTTAACTACTAATAGACTACTATTGACTACAACCCTTACAGATAGCATAGTAGATTAACACATATTTTTATGTTAAATGTGTTATATACTGTATTCTTAAAGTAAGCTAGAGAAAAGAAAATGTGAAAAAAATCATAAGGAAGAGAAAATACATTTACAGCATGTACTGTATTCACCAAAGAAATCCACATATAAGCAGATCCATGCACTTCAAACCCGTATTGATCAAGGGTCAATTGTATTCCTCAGAAATATGTCAGGCTTAGTATAGAATGATAAAATATTTTATCACTGAACTAGTTAAACAATACTAATTGTATGGTCTTAACTCTACTAAAATCTGTAAACTTAAATAACTAAAACAATAGGCTGACACTCAGTTATTTAAAAAAAATTACTCTAAGTCTTAAATCTTCACTCTAATCTTGCATTATTCCATAATAACAATATATTTATTGGCAATATAAAATTAACAATGAATTGTCAAGTCAAGGACAAAACCTTGTAATATTCTGTGACTCTTTAAAGTGATTCATTGTAGCCATTTATAGTCTGGAAAATATTTATCTCTTTCTTTTGTATAGGTAAATTAGTGTATGTGTTCTCATAAAGAAAGTCATTTAAATTTTAAAAGCTTTTGGACATCCATTTACAGAAAGAATAAATCCATCGTGTTAGAAGTCTGCATTTCGTTAAAAACTTTACACTAATGTGACAAAATAAAAAGTCACAAACTAAATACTAACCATATTTAGTACAATTAAGTAAAAAGATTTTATTTTTATTTTGCTTTATTTTATTTTGTCTTCACTCTTCCTTGCTCCATGGCTTAAATTTAACTGTTATCTTTGGGACATTCGACACCATGGTGAAAATTGCCATCTTAATGCACTTCATTAAAATGAATATACATATTTTTCACAAGGCAAAGAAACTCATAGGATTGTTTAATGAAATATCTGATTTATGACATGACCACATTTTCCCCTCAGTTCCAAATAGCTAATGTGTTATCACTATTAATTTCTAAATTACTTATGTAGTCAAACATTTTGGCATATGAGATACCAACTTGCTAATGCATTTCCAGGTCTTTTAAATTGTAAGTAGTAACAAAAAGGAAACATTTACAAGAAATCGTCAAACTTCTTATCAGGTAAGTAACAAAAAACAAAAGAACTGTGAAATCTAAAAACAGGTGAACAGAATGTGCGCCTTCCTTCCTCATATGCCCATCTTTAAAACATTTGCCAATTTTAATCCGGGAAAATTAATATGAATAAAGATTCCACTGAGATCTCTGTAGAGAGAACTGATAGGGACTCCCTTCCATGCTTAAGAATATTCCTAAGACATTCACTGAAGAAAGCCATCGAATCCAGCAGCAAAAACAGGAGTCTTTGGAATAGCTGGTAATAAGGGATCTCTAATCTTTAAGTCCAAAAGGCACAATAGTGCTGAATGTTTGACCTGAGTCTTCCCTGTCTTAATGCTGCAATTGTGCAGGAAAACAAGTGTGAAATATGCTCAGGAAATGAAACATTTTTACTGATGCACAGAAGACCTTAGCCTCAACTCTGTCTTCCCTCCCATCGTACTAAGTCCAAATTGACTCTTAGCAAGTCTTACTGTTTATGCATCCTTACCACAATTAACACGATCTTAATTTTCTCATACCTTTAATAAACTGAACAATTCTCAGAACAACATTCAACTTTGACTTTCTCCAATCTATCCCAATAATACTTCAAGCAACTTGTTTCCTGTAGAACACTCATCTTGACTTTTTCCATTTACAACATTTTTAAAAAGCTTGAATTAATAGTTTTGGTTGACTTTTCTCTTGATGCACAAGAGAAGCATTTACAGGAGCCCAACCCCCCCCCCCTTTTTTCCCCACACCACAGACCATCATAGGAGCAGAAATCATTTTCTCTACTCACCATCTACAATAAACCCAATCTTAAGAATGTCCAAGCAAGATGTGTTGACTCCATTAAGCTAAAAAAGATAAATAATGGCTAGAGAGATCAAATGATTTTTGAAATGCAAAACCAGTGAAACAGAATTGTTGGATGAAAAAGTCAAGTACAGGGGGGCGGAGCAAGATGGCGGAGGAGTAGGAGACCTGGATTTCGTCTCCTCTCAGGAATTCAGCTGGATAGGGATCAAACCATTCTGAACACCTACAAACTCAACAGGAGATCGAAGAAAAGAATAGCAACAACTCTCTGAACAGAAAAGCGACCACTTTCTGGAAGGTAGGACGTGCGGAGAAGTGAATCCGAGGCGATATTCGGGAGGATAGACGGCGGGGGAGGGGCCTCCGTCGGCCGCTTCTGGCAAGTGATAGAGCCGCGGAGCACAAAATCGGAACTTTTAGAAGTCTGCTCCGCTGAGGGACGTCACTCTGGTGGCGAAGTGGGGGGTGGAACCCTCGTGGGACAGTGTGGTCTCAGGACCCTCGGGGTCACAGAAAGACCAGGGGTGCCTGAGTGTGGCAGAGCTCCCAGGTATTGGAGCCGGGAAGCCGGCTGCAGAGACGGAGCCCAGGCGCGGGTTCTCAGCTCGGGGTTGCCATAAACCGTGATCGGCGGCACAGTCGAGCCCCTGCTCCTCCAGCAGGGACCAAACAAGCGGCAGATCCGGGGAGACTCACCTTCTTCCCCCGGGAGGAGCGGCGCAGGAGTGCACCGCAGGGATCTGCTGGGTTTGGAGACTCCACCCGGGGTCGTGTGCCAGAGATAGAAACGTGCGGTCACAGGCGGGGTGAGCACGGAGTGTGGCCGGAGACCGGGGAGACGGGAGTGACTGACTGCTTTTCTCTGGGGGCTCGCTGAGGAGCGGGACCCCGAGTTCTCGGCTCCGCCGGGGCGGAGACTGGGAGGCCGCCATTTTCACTCTCCGCCTCCAAAGCTGAACGGAAAGCTTGCAGGGAACAAAAGCTCCGCAGAGCAAACCCGAGCAGATTACTTAGCCCGGACCGGCAAGGGCAGGGCAATTCTGCCTCCGGCAAAGACATTTGGGAACCACGGCAACAGGCCCCTCCCCCAGAAGATCAGCGAGAACAGCCAGCCAAGACCAAGTTTACCGATCAATGAGAACGGCAGAACGCCAGCGCTAGGGGAATACTGCACATAGAATTCATGGCTTTTTTACCATGATTCTTTAGTCTTTCAAAGTTAATTATTTTTTTTAACTGTCTTTTTTTCTTTTTTCCTTTTTTCTTTTTTTTTTGAATTTTTCTTTTTCCCTTTTTCAACCAACATCTTATCAATCCCTTTTTTAAAAAAAAACATTTTTATTTTTCATTTTTAAAGTCATATTCTATCCCTTCATAGTAGTTACCCGTATTTTTGCCATATATATATAAGTTGTTCTCTCTTTAAAATCTTGAGATAGTTTCTTCTAACAGATCAAAATATACTCTAAATCTCTAGTGTATGGTTTTTTTCTACTCCCCTGCCTGATCATATTCTCTCCCTTTTTTCTTTCTTTTTTTAATCCTCTTCTTTCTTTTTTCAAACAACTTATCAAATCCTTTTTAAAATTTTTTATAATTTCCATCTTTACAGTCATATTCCATCCGTTCATCATATCAATCCTTATTTTTGTACATATATAAGTTTTTCTTTCTTTAAAATTTTGGGAGGGACTTTCTTTTAACAGACCAAAATACACCCAAAATCTAGTGTGTGGCACTGATCTATAATCCAGCCTGATCATATTTGATCACATTCTGTTTTTGTTTTGTTTTGTTTTGTTCTGCTTTTGTTTGTTTTTATCTTTATCTTTATCTTTTTTCTTTTTTTCTTTCCTTTTCTTTTTTCTCTCTTTCCCTTTCTTTTCCCACTGCTTCAGGTCTTTTCTGATTTGTTTAGAGTATATTTTCTGGGGACGTTGTTACCCTGCTAGCATTTTGTTCTCTCATTAATCTATTCTCCTCTGCACAAAATGACAAGATGGAAAAAATCACCTCAACAAAGAGAACAAGAGGTAGTACCGACTGCCAGGGACCTACTCAATACGGACATTAGTACGATGTCAGATCTAGAGTTCAGAATCATCACTTTAAAGATACTAGCTGGGCTTGAAAAAAACATGGAAGTTATTAGAGAAACCCTTTCTGGAGAAGTAAAAGAACTAAAATCTAACCAAGTAGAAATCAAAAAGGCTATCAATGAGGTGCAATCAAATATGGGGGCACTAACTGCTAGGATAAATGAGGCAGAAGAAAGAATCAGTGAGATAGAAGACCAAATGATGGAAAATAAAGAAGCAGAGAAAAAGAGAGATAAACAACTACTGGATCACGAGGGCAGAATTCGAGAGATAAACGATACCATAAGACGAAACAACATTAGAATAATTGGGATCCCAGAAGAAGAAGAAAGAGAGAGAGGGGCAGAAGGTATAATGGAGCAAATTATAGCAGAGAACTTCCCTAATTTGGGGAAGGAAACAGGCATCAAAATCCAGGAAGCACAGAGAACCCCTCTCAAAATCAATAAAAATAGGTCAACACCCCGACATCTAATAGTAAAACTTACAAGTCTCAGAGACAAAGAGAAAATCCTGAAAGCAGCTCGGGAGAAGAGATATGTAACCTACAATGGTAGAAACATTAGATTGGCAACAGACTTATCCACAGAGACCTGGCAGGCCAGAAAGGACTGGCAGGACATATTCAGAGCACTAAATGAGAAAAATATGCAGCCAAGAATACTATATCCAGCTAGGCTGTCATTGAAAATTGAAGGAGAGATAAAAAGCTTCCAGGACAAACAAAAACTAAAGGAATTTGCAAACACGAAACCAGCCCTACAACAAATATTGAAAGGGGTCCTCTAAGCAAAGAGAGAGCCTAAAAGCAACATAGACCAGAAAGGAACACAAACAATATACAGTAACAGTCACTTTACAGGCAATACAATGGCACTGAATTCCTATCTTTCAATAGTTACCCTGAATGTAAATGGGCTAAATGCCCCAATCAAAAGACACAGGCTATCAGATTGGATTAAAAAACAAGACCCATCGATATGCTGTCTGCAAGAGACTCATTTTAGACCCAAAGACACCCCCAGATTGAAAGTGAGGGGGTGGAAAACCATTTACCATGCTAATGGACACCAAAAGAAAGCTGGGGTGGCAATCCTTATATCAGACAAATTAGATTTTAAACCAAAGACTGTAATAAGAGATGAGGAAGGACACTATATCCTACTTAAAGGGTCTATCCAACAAGAAGATCTAACAATTGTAAATATCTATGCCCCTAACATGGGAGCAGCCAATTATATAAGGCAATTAATAACAAAAGCAAAGAAACACATCGACAACAATACAATAATAGTGGGGGACTTTAACACCCCCCTCACTGAAATGGACAGATCGTCTAAGCAAAAGATCAACAAGGAAATAAAGACTTTAAATGACACACTGGACCAAATGGACGTCACAGACATATTCAGAACATTCCATCCCAAAGCAACGGAATACACATTCTTCTCTAGTGCCCATGGAACAGTCTCCAGAATAGATCACATCCTAGGTCATAAATCAGGTCTCAACCGGTACCAGAAGATTGGGATCATCCCCTGCATATTTTCAGACCACAATGCTTTGAAACTAGAACTCAATCACAAGAGGAAAGTCGGAAAGAACTCAAATACATGGAGGCTAAAGAGCATCCTACTGAAGAATGAATGGGTCAACCAGGAAATTAAAGAAGAATTTAAAAAATTCATGGAAACAAATGAAAATGAAAACACAACTATTCAAAATCTTTGGGATACAGCAAAGGCAGTCCTAAGAGGAAAGTATATAGCAATACAAGCCTTTCTCAAGAAACAAGAAAGGTCTCAAGTACACAACCTAACCCTACACCTAAAGGAGCTGGAGAAAGAACAGCAAATAAAGCCTAAACCCAGCAGGAGAAGAGAAATAATAAAGATCAGAGCAGAAATCAATGAAATAGAAACCAAAGGAACAGTAGAACAGATCAACGAAACTAGGAGCTGGTTCTTTGAAAGAATTAACAAGATTGATAAGCCCCTGGCCAGACTTATCAAAAAGAAAAGAGAAATGACCCAAATCAACAAAATCATGAATGAAAGAGGAGAAATCACAACCAACACCAAAGAAATACAAACAATTATAAGAACATATTATGAGCAACTCTATGCCAGCAAATTAGATAACCTGGAAGTAATGGATGCATTCCTAGAGATGTATCAACTACCAAAACTGAACCAGGAAGAAATAGAAAACCTGAACAGACCTATAACCACTAAGGAAATAGAAGCAGTCATCAAAAATCTCCCAAAACACAAAAGCCCAGGGCCAGATGGCTTCCCAGGGGAATTCTACCAAACATTTCAAGAAGAATTAATACCTATCCTTCTGAAACTGTTCCAAAAAATAGAAATGGAAGGAAAACTTCCAAACTCATTTTATGAGGCCAGTATTACCTTGATCCCAAAACCAGACAAAGACCCCATCAAAAAGGACAATTACAGACCAATATCCCTGATGAACATGGATGCAAAAATTCTCACCAAAATACTAGCCAATAGGATCCAACAGTACATTAAAAGGATTATTCACCACGACCAAGTCGGATTTATCCCTGGGCTGCAAGGTTGGTTCAACATCCGCAAGTCAATCAACGTGATACAATACATTAACAAAAGAAAGAACAAGAATCATATGATCCTCTCAATAGATGCAGAAAAAGCATTTGACAAAGTACAGCATCCTTTCTTGATCAAAACTCTTCAGAGTATAGGCATAGAGGGTACATACCTCAATATCATAAAAGCCATCTATGAAAAACCCACAGCAAATATCATTCTCAATGGGGAAAAACTGAGAGCTTTCCCCCTAAGGTCAGGAACGCGGCAGGGATGTCCACTATCACCACTGCTATTCAACATAGTATTGGAAGTCCTAGCCACAGCAATCAGACAACAAAAAGAAATCAAAGGCATCCAAATCGGCAAAGAAGAAGTCAAACTCTCACTCTTTGCAGATGATATGATACTTTATGTGGAAAATCCCAAAGACTCCACCCCAAAACTGCTAGAACTCATACAGGAATTCAGTCAAGTGGCAGGATATAAAATCAATGCACAGAAGTCAGTGGCATTCCTATACACCAACAAGTCAGAAGAAAGAGAAATTAAGGAGTCGATCCCATTTACAATTGCACCCAAAACCATAAGATACCTAGGAATAAATCTAACCAAAGAGGCAAAGGATTTGTACTCAGAACACTATAAAATACTCATGAAAGAAATTGAGGAAGACACAAAGAAATGGAAAAACGTTCCATGCTCATGGATTGGAAGAACAAATATTGTGAAGATGTCAATCCTACCTAGAGCAATCTACACGTTCAATGCAATCCCCATCAAAATACCATCCACTTTCTTCAAAGAAATGGAACAAATAATCCTAAAATTTGTATGGAACCAGAAAAGACCCCCCATAGCCAGAGGAATGTTGAAAAAGAAAAGCAAAGCTGGCGGCATCACAATTCCGGACTTCCAGCTCTACTACAAAGCTGTCATCATCAAGACAGTATGGTACTGGCACAAAAACAGACACATAGATCAATGGAACAGAATAGAGAGCCCAGAAATGGACCCTCAACTCTATGGTCAACTAATCTTTGACAAAGCAGGAAAGAATGTCCAATGGAAAAAAGACAGTCTCTTCAACAAATGGTGTTGGGAAAATTGGACAGCCACATGCAGAAGAATGAAACTGGACCATTTCCTTACACCACACACAAAAATAGACTCCAAATGGTTGAAAGACCTCAATGTGAGACAGGAGTCCATCAACATCCTAAAGGAGAACACAGGCAGCAACCTCTTCGACCTCAGCCGCAGCAACTTCTTCCTAGAAACATCGCCAAAGGCAAGGGAAGCAAGGGCAAAAATGAACTATTGGGACTTCATCAAGATAAAAAGCTTTTGCAAAGCAAAGGAAACAGTCAACAAAACCAAAAGACAACTGACAGAATGGGAGAAGATATTTGCAAATGACATATCAGATAAAGGGCTAGTATCCAAAATCTATAAAGAACTCATCAAACTCAACACCAAAAGAACAAAGAATCCAATCAAGAAATGGGCAGAAGACATGAACAGACATTTTTCCAAAGAAGACATCCAAATGGCCAACAGACACATGAAAAAGTGTTCAATATCGCTCAGCATCAGGGAAATCCAAATCAAAACGTCAATGAGATACCACCTCACACCAGTCAGAATGGCTAAAATTAACAAGTCAGGAAATGACAGATGTTGGCGGGGATGCGGAGAAAGGGGAACCCTCCTACACTGTTGGTGGGAATGCAAGCTGGTGCAGCCACTCTGGAAAACAGTATGGAGGTTCCTCAAAAAGTTGAAAATAGAGCTACCATATGATCCAGCAATTGCACTACTGGGTATTTACCCCAAAGATACAAAAGTAGGGACCCGAAAGGCTACGTGCACCCCGATGTTTATAGCAGCAATGTCCACAATAGCCAAACTGTGGAAAGAGCCAAGATGTCCATCAACAGATGAATGGATAAAGAAGAGGTGGTATATATATACAATGGAATATTATGCAGCCATCAAAAGGAATGAGATCTTGCCATTTGCAACGACGTGGATGGAACTGGAGGGTATTATGCTGAGCGAAATAAGTCAAACAGAGAAAGACATGTATCATATGACCTCACTGATATGAGGAATTCTTAATCTCGGGAAACAAACTGAGGGTTGCTGGAGTGGGGGGTGGGGTGGGAGGGATGGGGTGACTGGGTGATGGACACTGGGGAGCGTATGTGTTCTGGTAAGCGCTGTGAATTGTGCAAGACTGTTGAATCTCAGATCTGTACCTCGGAAACAAATAAGGCAATATATGTTAAGAAAGAAAAAAAGAAGAAGAAGAATGTAGCAGGAGGGGAAGAATGAAGGGGGGGAAATCGGAGGGGGAGAAGAACCATGAGAGACGATGGACTCTGAAAAACAAACTGAGGGTTCTAGAGGGGAGGGGGTTGGGAGGATGGCTTAGCCTGGTGATGGGTATTGAGGAGGGCACGTTCTGCATGGAGCACTGGGTGTTATGCACAAACAATGAATCATGGAACACTATATCTAAAACTAATGATGTAATGTATGGGGATTAACATAACAATAAAAAATTTAAAAAAATAAATAAAACAAAGCAGAAAAAAAAATTATCAAGAGAGAAAATGGAAAAAAAAAAAAAGAAAAAGTCAAGTACATATATGTATCACTTATGAAGATGTACATGAAGGTAAAAATATGTACTGAAAGTTAAGAACATATGTTCAAACTAGAAACAAACAAACAAAAAATCAGTAATTTAACCAAAAAGAAACATATACACTGTTGAAGCTAGAATTAATTATACGAAATACGAAATTTTAAAATGATCTCAGAAAAGAAGAGGAAAGAAAGATAAAGGGAATTATGAGAAAAGGGGTAGTGATGTGGCCAGTATATCCAAGGCTCTCATTTGTGAAAACTAAGTTTTTCAAAAGGAAAAAAAAAAAAAAGAGCAGTTAAAAGATGAGAAAGAAAATCAGGAACTACTGGAAAGAAATATCCCTGAGTAGAGGGCAGACCTGTGCCTGAAGAATTAAGGAGTTTATAAATTCATAAACTGTATTTTAAGAATTCATTTTAAGAATGAATATTTATTTAGGAATAGTCTGTTTAAAATTTTTTATTCCTAAGGAAAAAACAAAACAAAACTTATAAGCTTTATGCCAGAAGAAAACTTTTTGTACAATGAGAAAAAAAGATATCATTGTATTTCTCATCTTCAATTCTGAAAGCTAGATGAAAATAAAGGAGAATCTACACACTACTGAGAAAAAATGACTGCAATCCTAGAATCCTATATCTAGCCAAGCTATCATTCTTCTATCAGGGTGAATGGAAGATAAATGAGATCATCACAGAGACAGAGAATATCTGATCCAAGCAACTCATCTGAGGAAAATATTTGAGAAAAAACCCTTATAAATAAACCACAGCAAATGCATTAAGGTAGAAGATGATCAAGAAGAATGAGCAAGATTTCACTTAGTCCCAAATGGAGAACAGGCACTTCTTAGTTCTCCACAATACAGCACACACTGGGTTAAAAGAATTTTCAAGACTTTAAAGAATAGACAGAGAATAATGTAGTAAGTAACAGAGAATTACTATTTCTTTAAGGATTCTTTAAAGACCAGCTCATTACCTCAATCATGACTTGACTCCATATAACTAAGGAAAATTTAGTCCCCTAATCTGAAATTACCCCAGATTTTCTATGCTGGGGAGTTAGCCCAAACTGCCCCTGACACTAAACCTACCTCTTGGTCCCCTATTTTTGCCTTGGTCTTGACCACTTACTTCTGTGAATGGTTGAGTGTTGACACTGATTTTTTTTTTTTTTTTCTGAAGGAAAACTCACCATCACTCATAGGATCTAGCCATATTACCTCAACCAAATAATCACACAATAATCTGATATTTATGTTTACTCCAAAATTTGAGTTATTTGGGCTTAAATTCCACACTAAGTCTAGTGTTGGAATCACCAGATGCAGTCAATTTTCTCTTCAGTTTCTTCTCATCAAATGTTTAAAAGAATCTAAAATCCCTTTTGTGCTTGAATGGCATAAGTGGTTGGTGTTCCAGCATCTCACTATGTGCGAAAATCCTCAGGGAAGCCCTATGCTCTGCAAGGGGTGCTAAAATACAGGACTGGCATTAAGAAATGTCCTGAGGCAAATACTTACTGGAGAACACAGTACCCTATATATTTTGTGAGACAATCCTTCCCTAGACAAACATTAAAATATGTCAGGAAATAAGGAGCGGTCAACCTGTCATGTTCTGAATCAGGAGGAAACACAAGGAGAGTGAAGACTATGAGGGGCCTTTCCTTGTTGAGCTATAGTTGGCCAGAAGTTGGGAAAAATAATACTGTTAGAACTAGTAAAACTCCTCAGATAATTAGGGAATTCAGTTTTCTCAAAGAAAAATACATTTAAATTCAGTCTGCTTCTTGCCTTAAGAGTTCATTTTTAAAATTTCTTTTTGATGCACAATAACATTAATCTCCTATAGAGAAAAAAATGCTTGTAGCATAATTTGAATACTAAACTATTAGTATCAGTAGGAACATGTCTTTCTGTCTTCCATAGTCTTTTCTTTCCTTGGGCATCACAAATATAAACCATCTGGTATGCCAGATGCTTGCTTTTCTCTGTATACATTCAGAAAGTGTAGGTGGAAGGCCTCCAAAATCCCAGACACTCTTATCCATTTTGCTTATCATCATCATCATTATCAACTTCCCAGCATTTTAATAAATGATGCTGTTTCTCTGGGTTGAAGTCAGTAAGATTTGTAGAGATTATTTACTTTTTTTCCACTTACAAGATGTCAGTGAAATTTTAGTGGGCCAGAAATCTGGAATATTGTTTATAATTTCTCTGTTGTTGATAAGCTCCGACTTTATAGAGTATGTTCCATTTTAAAATAAGTGCTGACTTAAGTTTTATTGTAGCATTTATCAACCTGTCTCTGCACCAGGGCTTACTTTTATAAACCAAAACCAGTTTGAACTCAATTATATGTACTTTCAAATAGGTTTTAACAAAAGTAGACTGGATTTTTCCTAACCCAGTTCATTATATCCAGATCTTTTGACCGAAAAACAAGTAGTGTGTGAGTCTGTGTGCGTCTGTGTGCAGTTGCGTGCATGCACACGTCCTTTCATGTGTGTGAATGTATATGCATACATGCAAGAGAAACCATTTCTACATGTGGTGCACATATCATAATTAAACAAGAAAACCTAGCAAAGCAATAACAGAAGGAAATAGTAGGAACTCGTAATACTTAGTGTGTCAGGACAGTGCTGGTATTAAGAATTAAAATAACCCCAGACTAGACGATTCATTTGCAGTAGAATAATCTGTTGCAAGAACTACTTAGCGAAATATCCAGAAAGAAGCATTTTAGTAATGCAGTAGCTATCTTTGTACAATGGTTAATTTAGGAAATCCCCTTTGTAATCATAAAGCCACATAAATACACAACAGCACAGTAGTGAATACTCATAGATTTTCAGATGGAATTAAAATTTCAGGGCAGTAGGTTCACATCTAATATGAGAAACATGATTATCAATACCTTTGTCACAGAGTTTATGAAGACTAAATGAAATATTACACATAAAAAGACTGCCATCCACCAAAAGCAGGTCGACAAGTGCTTGTTGAGTTTGAAATAAATCTCTTGAAGCTGTTCTTTCAAAGATTTGTAAAATACGTAAGCTTAAAAATTGAAAAATTAAAAGAGCTATATCATTAGACACATGATTACTGAAGTTTATAACTAAGACATAACATCTGCACTTTAAGGACTAACCTCTGAAGGTTATAGACATAAATAGAGAATAATCAAAACATTATCACTAAGATGAGGAACAAGCAAAATAAAACAGATCTGGAAGGAAACAATAGAAGTATGAGAACTCAGAAAAAGAGAATTTTAAACTGAATGAAGGAAGTCTGGATGGCTGGGTGGCTCAGTTGGTTAAGCGTCTGCCTTCAGCTCAGGTCATGATCCCAGGCTCCTGGGATAGAGTCACATCAGGCTCCTTGCTCAGTGGGGAGTCTTCTCCCTCTGCCTGCCATTCCCCCTGCTTGTGCTCTCTTGCCCCCTCTCTCTCTCTTTCTCTAACAAATAAATAAATACTTAAAAAAAAAAAAAGAATGAGGGAAATCTCTGGCTCCACTGTCTGTAATGGCTGCAAAATAGGTTGCTTCTAGGTGGTTGAGAAAGAGTAGCGGAAGAGTATCATGCTTCGCACACTAAAGTCACTACAGATAAAGTTATTAAAAAGTGTGTGTGTGCTTTATAATCACAGTTTTAGGAAAAATCAGTTAGTGTGCCTTCTTTCCAAGTACATTGCTGCCCCCACATGCAGAGTGTGGAGTTGCCGGAATTTGGCTTGGTGTCACAAGCATGTTAGCTGGAAGTCACACATGCTATTTATAAATACATACCTACAGTAATTTATTAAATATATAGATTCATATGTAAATACATATCCATAATTAAGAATTAGTAAATATTTTTCATTATGCAATGTTTGCTTATTATTACTCAATATCATATATTCTTAGATAATTCTGAATTAAAATGACTTTCTAAAATTGTTAAAGAGACATATCTGAACTATGTACTTCAAAGCAAGTGGTCCTATTTTTGCTATTACTCTGGTGCCATAAAGCCTTTTTTAAAAGTATACTTTGCATGTGACTGTGTGGTTTTGACTGTGTATGTCTGCATGGAAACACATATGCATGTATGTTGAATTGACAGAGATAGAAAAAAATGTAGTTCTTGGGGTGCCTGGGTGGCTCAGTCGTTGAACGTCTGCCTTCGGCTCAGGTCATGATCCCAAGGTCCTGGGTTCGAGCCCTGCATCGGGCTCCCTGCTCAGCGGGAAGCCTGCTTCTCCCTCCCCCACTCCCCCTGCTTGTGTTCCCTCTCTAGCTGTCTCTCACTGTCAAATAAATAAATAAAATCTTTTAAAAAAATGTCGTTCTTAATTTCAATTGTTTTTATACTTATGTTTGAAGACTAGTATTGAGTTATTTTACTAGAACAGCTGTTTTCATTGTAACCGTGTATCTATTCTTTTTTTTTTTTTTTAAAGATTTTATTTATTTATTTGACAGAGAGACACAGCGAGAGAGGGAACACAAGCAGGGGGAGTGGGAGAGGGAGAAGCAGGCTTCCCGCTGAGCAAGGAGCCCGATGCGGGGCTTGATCCCAGGACCTGGAATCATGACCTGAGCTGAAGGCAGATGCTTAATGACTGAGCCACCCAGGCACCCCACCATGTATCTATTCTGAAATGAAGATGTGTAAAATTCAAATATTCAATTACTTGTTCCACTAATATCTTTAATGAGGCAAATTCAGATTTTAAGTATACATAGGTCCACCTTCCTAAGGAAATATATCCCAAGATATATTTATGTATGTGTCAACTGACTTCCCTATTACAAATGTTAATTGTTGTTTTGTTGCCTTAAAATGTGACTCTGTATTAATTTTCCTATATGCAAATGAATATAGTATTCTACTTCAATTATTAAAGAAAAATATTTTTGATGTGTCATAATAGGTTTGAGTTAGGGATTGAAATATTTTATGATCAGAAAATGATAATATGTTATTTCCAATAGAAGCTGGGGGAAAAGCAGAGAGACAGATGAAGTAAAGACATATTTAACAGTAAGGATAAGACTTTATTTCAATGAAGTATCAAAAATATAAAAATAATTTCAGGAAATTTTTTTTGAATTAACTTAAAGATAATATGAATACTTTTTTAGGGCAAAAAAAGAAATAAACAGGAGTTTCCTTTGGCTTTATTAGCAGGGAAGGAAGAAAACTGTCCCTCCGGAGTAGGTATAAGTGGGAGAAACAAAGATGACCATTTTCAGAGAAGGTTTTAAACACAAATTCAATGCTTTTCTACTGACAGCATCGTGGGACCAACTCATTCAGACCCAAAGACAATTTGCTGGTGAGGGAGGCTTTTTTCCACAATTCTGTGATGTACCTATTTGGGAGAAGATAATGGGGAAGGAAGAACAGTTTAAATGGAGAAGCTGAGACCTTGAGATGGCCCCTGGGTGACAAACACTATCTTCACTGGGATGTTTTTTCTGTGATGTGGCTCATGGTCATATTTTAGGAAGCTACAGCCTCCTGAGAACCATGTAAACAGCAGTTCAATGACTACTGGCTGATCTCAAATGGTATTTTAAAAAGCACATGCCATGCTCACCAGGCTAAGAAGATACCACCCATCACCATGACTCTTGTAAGATTGTACAAGTTAACCAAAGAAACTAGGTGGGGCTTGATGACTTGGACCACTGCCACCTGCACCTGGGATGTGTTGTATGCAGCATTATCAAAGCAGCAGTTAAATTTAAATAACTATATCAAGATACAGAGGAGGTGAGCCTGCCAGCTTAAAATCTTAATGGGGCAAGGCGACCAGAGTCTCCACATAGTTGATGGGGAAGAAGCCTGACTGGCCATGAAGCATTGCCCTATACCAGTGCTCATCAGTTGGGTTAGTGGGTGTGATGATATCACCCTCTTTAAAACCCAATTCCCCTTCATTTGCTGGTTCAAAGTTGTACAGAACTCAGCAGGAGGGCTGAATAACTGGGGCACCTGGGAGTGTCTGTGTGGGAGAAGCTTCCATTGGGCTGGGTGCTATCTCCAGTTGGAAACCTGGCTCATTTTCGGTTTAGGCTGATAATCTCCTCTAGGCTGAGATGAAGCTTGTATTTATTGTAGGTCTAAATCCAGTTATGTCAACTTTTACATAAAATAGAGAATGAAGACTCCAATTAAAAGATAAAATTGTCAGATTGAATAAAAAAGCAAGATCCACGTTAAATATAGACACATATTAAAACTAGAGATCTAGAAAGATTGACAGTCAAAGGAGAAAAATAATTGTACTGTACCAAATAGTGAGTATATAAAAATGAAGTGGCTATATCAGTATCAGATAATATAGACTTTCAATAATGGAATATTACCATAGATAGAAAGGGAAATTTCATAATAACAAAAGGTCAATTTATCAGGTAGACTATAATCACAAATATATGTGTGTTTGGCTAGTAATAGAGCTTCACAATAAATACAAAAATAAACACTTAAGTAGAATGAGAAATAAAAGAAAATACACAATCATTGTTGAAGATTCTAACATGCTTCTCTCATTATTTGATTGAAAAAAGTGGAGAAAAATTAAGTAAAGTTATATACCACTATCAACATTCTTGGTTTCATTGAATCTTATAGATATTTCACCCCAAAATTGAAGAATAGATATTTTCAAGTTCACATGGACTGTTCCCAAAGATGTACTATGCTGGCTGATAAAGGAATTTTGGTAATTTTCAAGAAACAGAATTAAAATAAAAATAATTTTTAAAAAATATCTAGAAAAGCCACAAATGTTATTAGGTAAACAATAAATTTATAACTAATCCATTGTTCAAAACAGAACACACCCATTGTTCAAAGAATTGCAGGAATAATTGCAAACTCTTTGTACTGAATGATAAAGATAATAAATAAATGTACAAATGTATAAAGCAAGTACACAGAAATAAATTTACACTAACATTGGAAATCAAGAAATTAAGATGTAGACAAATGGTAGGGGTATTTTTTAAGAGGTTGGTTCTTTTAAACAGTGAAAAATTATACAACTCTAGCAAGTTAGTATAAAAAAGAAAAAAACACAAATTACTAATAATAGGAATGAAATAGAAATATAGATCCTTCAGATTTTAAATTAGGCAAAGGAAATTTTATAAATACTTTAAATCAATAAATTTGACAACTTAGAATATATTGACACAGTCACTGAAAGCAATTTATAAAAATTACCCCCCCCAAAAATCAGAATAGCTTTATGTCAAAAAAAAAAAAATGAATGTGTTTTAAAAACATCTACAACAAAATAACTCTCAAGGAAATCTCCAGGACTAGATAGTTTTAATTATAAATTCGAACGAGCATTAAAACAAACAAACAAGTTTATACACATTTTTAGAAAGTAAAAACAGAGAGTAAAGTTTTCTATTTGTTTATTGAAACCAAAGCAACTGTGATTCCAAAAATTATAAAGATATGATAAGGTAAAAATATATATAACAGAATCCCCATAACACCATGCATAAATCCTTTACTAAAACATTAACAAATCAGATCAATCAAGAAATAAAAATTATAATACATCATGACTAACTGGGGGTTTATCCTGTGAATATAGATAAAATTCTGAACAAATTTTAGCAAAACAAATCTGACAGTATATAAAAAGGATAGTAATACAGTATAACTAAGTGGAGTTTATCCTGTGAGTATAAAATTGTTTTAACATTAACCAAACTTAATTTATGTTGATAGCAACATGAATAAAAGTATTTGGAATTAAAAAAATGAGAGTTAATATATATCCCAAAGAGAACAACTCAACTGATGCAGAAAAAAAGCATTTGACAACTTTTTAATACCCATACTTGATAAAAACTATCAGCAAGCTAGAAATGTAAAAAAGATTCTGAAATCTAATAAGGGGCACATACAAAACACCTACATTTAACATCAAACATAAATCATGAGGTATTAGACCCTTTCTTTCTAAGGTCAAGAACCAAATAAGACTGTCCACTCTCACTATTTCTATTTACCATTGTACCTGCACCTCCTGTCCATGCCATAAGTCATGAAGAAGGAATAAAAGACACAGATTGCAAAGAAAGAAAGAAAACAGGTATTGTTCACAAAAAGCAAGATTTCTCATGTAGAAAATCCTAAAGACTCTACAGACTACTAGAACTAATAAGTGAATTTATCAAGGTCACAGATCAATATACAAAACTACATGCATCTCGGTATATTAACAGTAGTTGTGTTTATGCATACCAACAGCAATTTATTTACAGTAGTGGCAAAAATTAAATGGAGATTGTAACAAAATATGTGAAATATTTCTGCATTGAAAATTACAAAACATTGCTGAGCTATACAATGTCCATGGACTAGCTGATGGAATATTGTTAAAAATTCAATTCTTTGTAAATTGATGTACAGGTTTAATAGTAGCAATTTCAAACTAAATTTCTGAGAACATTTTTAAAGGAAATGTTTGGGTGCTTTTAAAGTATATATGAAAATGTGAAAAACAAAGAGTCTTGAAATAGAAGAACAATGGTTAGAAGACCAACTCTACCTGACTTCAATACTTAATATAAGGTAACAATTACCGGGATGCCTGGGTGGCTCAGTTGGTCAAAGTGTCTGCCTCGGACTCAGGTCATGATCCCAGGGGCTCCCTGCTCAGCAGGGAGGCTGCTTCTCCCTCTCCTACTCCCCCTGCTTGTGCTCTCTCTCTCTGTCAAATAAATAAAATAAAATCTTTAAAAAAATAAAAAAGGAAAAAATAATGTAACAATTATCAAAACAGTATGGTATTTAAACATAAAAACATTTAAATGGGAAAATAGAACAAAATAGAGTGTGTAAAAATAGACCCATGCTTTTATAATTAATTGATTTTCCCACATACATTAAATAATCCAGTGGAGGAAGAAAAAGTTTTCAGTGATTGGTGTGAGAACTAGATAACCATATTTAAATAAACGAATATCAACCCTTATTTCACATGATACAAAAAGTTAGTTTTAAATATCATAGATCAAACATAACAACTAGAAATAACAAATCTTCTAGAAGGAAATATATGGGAATTATCTTCTCAAGCATGTGCATAGGGAAAAATTTCTCAAGACACAGAAATAATAATGAAAGAAAATAAAATGATAAATGAAACTAAAAAAATTAAAAACATCATCAAAAGACAACATGAAGAGCATTTTTTTTTAAGATTTATTTAGTTACTTAGAGAGAGTACGGGAAGGGGCAGAGTGAGAGAATCTTCAAGCAGACTCCCCTCTGAGCCAGACACAGGGCTCAACACAGGACTCGATTTCATGACTCATGTGATTATGACCTGAGCCGAAATAAAGAGTTGGACGCTTAACCTACTGAGCCACCCAGGTGCCCTGACAACATGAAGAGTATTTAAAAAAAGTTTTGTTGTCTACCATGAAAACCATTTGAAATAGTTATAATAGTCAATTTACATAATTAGTTAACATCAGGGGCTATAAACATTGATTCTTCTCTATAATAGAGGATAAGAGTAATAACAAGATAATGTTTAACTATATTAAATCTTCAGTTCAAATGGTTATATTTATTCCAAAAAACTAGGTATATTCCATTAGAAACCTAGCAGAATCTAGACAAAAAATATTAATAAGATTATTAATAGTGTCAATGATTTTATCTCTATTTCCTAAAACCTTCAATCAGACTTGAGTATCTGATTGTTAGAACACTCTTCTTGATTTTGATCTATACAATACAGATCCACTGTAGTTTATAAGTGTCTAACTTTCATACTTGATACTCGGCGTAAAATATGCTTTTACTCCTGTGAGTTTCCATTCTCAGAAATATTATCATCCCCAAAACTGTCAGGCAGAGCTATGATGATGAAGGGTATTTTGCAATTATATGCAACAAACTCTGTTGGAGAAAAAAACAGTAAATAAACAGTTCATGATATATAGGCTGTGTTTACCTAAAGGAGCTTTCTTTTCTTCAGAATCATTAATTTAGAACTGTCCATTTATTACAAAACACCAAACTAATTTGTTAATTAAATGTTACCTTCAAATTCAAAACAATTACAAGGAAGGAAGGGAAAAGTTCATACAATGGTCATGTCAGGCTTGCTTGTTTTTCATAGGAATCAATGTAAAAACCCTTTAGTATAATGAAGTGACTATAGCTTAGACAGGGAAGCCAACTTCTACAGGCCAAATACCAGTTATGTCACCTTAGGCAAGTCATTTAGCTTCCCTGTCACCATTTCAAATCTAAAACAAATGTGAAAATAATAACACCCATCTCATACATTTCTTGAGAGGATTAAATGTGTTAATAAAGGTCAAGGTTTTAGAATAGTTCCTGACACAGACCAAGTACCAAGTGATTTTTCTTTTACTTTTAGTAACAAGAATGCATGAACATGTTGGTATATTTCAACATGTGTAAGGAAAACACTACATTTAGAGAGCCTACAATTTATCTAAAACACCTTGGCTACTTAGATCAAATTACAAATAAAGATTAAATATATTCTTAGATTTAATTACTTGCACAATTTAGTAATTTTTACATAAGAGGAAAATAAAGTAATAATGTTAAAATAGAGAAAACAATGCTTAAATAAAAACAAAACAAAACAAAACAAATGACAATGGCTCATCCAATAAAAAATATGCAAAATTCAAACAGTTTTATAAATGTAATAGCATAAATACACTGGACATCATCTTAATTTTAATTTGGGGAACTAATTTTGTCATGCAAATAAATAATTTTGTGGATACCTTTCCCAAGTTTACTCAGACACAACAAAAATATATTTAGTGAAATGAAGTCCAAAAAATATTTTTATGAAATAAGTATTTATATGAAATTTTATGATTCTGTTGTGATGCATATTACAAATAAGATGCTGTAGTCATTAAAATTTTGTATAATGAACAGTTATGGTTATCGAATTACAAAGAAAAATTATGTAATGAGTTTTTTTGACAGTCAATAGGTGGCCTTAATCAATAAGTCCAAATAATATTCAGAAAATGCACTTATTTTCCAAGACCAGTAAAATAGTTGCATGATTGGACCTTGTATTAAGCCAAAATCTTAATAATTTTCCAAACAAAAGAAAACAAAATAAATACTATATAACATAATCATGGAGTACAGAAGTCTTTCCCAAGCAAAATGCAAAATCCCTTCAAAAGCCTTGAAGGAAAATTAAAACCATCTGCCTGAGAAAAGACATTATAAACTAAGTGACAAGCAGGAGTGGGAGGATACATGCATTTTCTATGTACAATAAACAGAATGTTTTATCAATAATATAGGAGGAACTTCTACAGATCAGTAAAAAATATGATAAGTAACAGAAATAGAAATAAATGAAGAAAAGTATAAAAAAGCAATGCTGAAGAAAAAAGTAAATGTATTTCCTAGAGATATATTAAAATACGATTAAAATCATACCAAAAAATTGCATCTTCTTCAAGATTTTCTTGGCTATTCTTAACCCCTTAATCTGCAATATTAATTTTAGAATCAATGTGTTGAGTTCCACAAATTATATAATTATGTTTGCGTTGAATTTGATTTATGGATAACTTAGTAAAATGTGGAAATAATTGACACCTGTACAATGTTAAGGCTTTATATTTATTCAGACTTTCCTTTATGACAGTGAACAAAGTTTTTCAGTTTTATTCATATACGTTTTTCTGACTTTTTGTATATTATTTGTATTGACTTTTTAACTTGCCACTTTATAGATTTTTAAAACTATTTAATACTAGTGGTTAGTTGACTCTGTTGGGATTTATTAGGTGATCATATCTCATATAACATGTAAATAATAATAAGTATTTTCATTCTTACCTTACTAACCTCATTTGTTTATCTTATTTTATCGCATTAGCCATAAGTGAATAGTAGAACAATAATGAATAGTAGTAGTAGTAAGGGGCATTGTTGCCTTGACGCTGACTTCAACACGAATGCACCAGATGTTTTGTAGTATAGAGATTTAAGCTAACCCTCTATTTTTTAACTTATAAAAATCTTAAAGAAGATATGAATATCACATTTTAGTATCAGAACATTTAAAAATGTATACCTTGTATAATATTTTGAGTTTTGAAAAAAAGGCTACATTTGACACATCAGAACAGATATATGGTATATTTTGTTTTAATTTTTCTTTGTACTAAAATCCTGTAATCATTCAGATATTTCAGGTGGTGCCAGCAACATGGTTTTGATTTAAAATATCCATTTATTCTATGCATATCAAAGTGTTTTAGATGATGTTTTTATATAACAAGCATGACTCAAGAATAAGTGAGAGGTAATATGCATATGAAGATAATTAATAAAGAGTTTTGATCATACAAAGAAAATTTTAATAAAAACACTATTTCTTAAATTTATGTATGGAATACTATACTGAAAACTGTATTGGTAGATATGACTCTTACTGGGGTAGCAAAAGGAATTATATAGAATAATACACATGTGAAACAAAGCATTGTGGTAAGTTATTGTGGAAAGTTATTTGGATAAGACATGTTTCCATATGGGTCAGAGATATGATGGCAATTTCTTGTGTCTGTATTGTATACATTTATTGAATTGTCAGTTCGTAATATTAAAATAAATATGTGTCATTAAAAGGCAATATATTTAAAGAGGCAGATTTTTTTATTTATTTGAGAAGCAGTGGTTCCCTACAAGTCTAAAAGAACTATAATGGATACTTTTCTACAGATCAGAATGTAAAACTGAAGGAAGAGAGAGAGGCAAAATGAGAAATACCATTGGTTACTGCTTCTAGGGCTCCAAATTCTCCTGAAAAATGAGCAAAGGTATGGTAGAGTTATCCTTAAATACGGAGCTATACTTCACTTGTAAATGTGTATTATAAATATCTTTTTTTTTTTTTTTAAAGATTTTATTTATTTATTTGACAGAGACACAGCGAGAGAGGGAACAGAAGCAGGGGGAGTGGGAGAGGGAGAAGCAGGCTCCCCACGGAGCAGGGAGCCTGATGTGGGGCTCGATCCCAGGACCCCGGGATCATGACCTGAGCCGAAGGCAGATGCTTAACGACTGAGCCACCCAGGCGCCCCTATAAATATCTTTTTAAAAGTTAAAAGACAAGTCAAAAACTGGGAGAAATATGAAAATACATGTATCCCCCGCTTTTCAAAAGGTCACATTATATCACTTGGCCTTTACAAAAGCCCTACTTTGGGGGCATCTGGGTGGCTCAGTTGGTTAAGCATCCAACTCTTGATCTCAGCTCAGGTCTTGATCTCAGAGTGGTGAGTTCAAGCCCGGCCTTGGGCTCTACCCTGGGTGTGGAACCTCCTTAAACAAACAAACAAAACCCTACTTTAGTACAAGTTCCCCCTGCTATCTGAAAGAAATACAAAGAGGATTTTCACTCTAAGGATAAAAGTCAAAAAAGAAAAATAACGTTCAGAATTTGTTTTGCAGTGAGGCATTACAGAGGTGGCACCTACTCCAAGTAGTGAGAGTAGCACCACCAAGCTCCTTCCCTGGGAACTACACTCAGCATCTCAGCGTCAAGCCACAAGAGCTTTGAACGGTGTCTGTGAGCTTCTGTGCTTTATCTCGATTTATTTTGTGCATCTGTTAACAAGATGTGTCCTAAAGGATCAGAAAAGCCTAAGAGAGGTTAGTTTTGGCTCTGGGGATGCTCAAAACTTTCTCCATATAAATTAATGGTAATTGCTTCCTCACTTTACACCAGTTCAGCTTACAAAAGGTTTCATAAGAACACTCCACTTTCAGATAGTGGGGAAAATTTTACTACATAAAAGTTTAGTATTCAGAACAGCTGTAACAAATCAACATGTAAAATAATATAAATAACCAAACAGGAAATCAGGCAAAAGAAACAGGCATTTCACAGATTAAAAACAAGATTGCCATAATTCTATAAGAGTGGAGTCAGGGATATGAATTTTTATTAGTTTAGTTCATATTTACATACGGGTTTCACATGTATCAATAATGTATGATCAGAATTAAAAATATATTTGCTGGCATATCCATAATGAATGGTATTATAAACATAAATTTATACTATTTTTTTAAGTTTCTTAAGAAAACTATTTGAAGTATTCATTTCTTGGTATAAGATTTAAAAGAGAAAGACAGGCTGACCAAAGATGAGCTCTACTAAATCAGGAAAAAATTATGATATTTTTTCACAACAGATCTAATGAAAGTTTCTTTCATTTTAACCAAAATGAGATAATTGAAAAAATAATAATAATTGAAGGAATAAATTTAAATTCATAGAAGAATACTAGAAAAGACTGAACGTTAAGTTGATCAAAAATTGTATTTGTTTCTAAATAAGTTACTTTAAATAATTGTAAAATACCCTATCAGTGGTAATATCAAGGCAGATTTTTTTTACAAGATTCTAGATAATGTCCCGTCTCTAATTTAGGCACTTCAGTTTTGACAGGTATCTGGCAATAAGCCAGGGGCATAGGAGAATGGCTCCGGGGAGAGAAACCCCAGATTTCAGCTGTGAACATGATGAGTTTGAGGTTCTTTCCTAATATCCACAGAGTTGTGTGTAATGCATTGTTGAAAATTCTATTCCCAAATCTTGGAGAAGCTGTGATGCAAAGGTACATTTTGGAGAAGTTACAAATGGATGAAAACCAAAGCCATGAAAATCAATGTGACAGCCCAGGAAAAATTCGTAGTATTAAGATGAGTTCTTAGAAGAGACATTTCAGAAAAACAAATCAAAGTTTGGGAAGGAGGGACACCTGGGTGGCTCAGTTGGTTAAGCATCTGCCTTCAGCTCAGGTCATGATCTTGGAGTCCTGGGATCTAGTCCCCCATCAGGCTCTCTGCTCAGCTCTCTCTCTGACAAATAAATAAATAAATAATAAAATCTTAAAAAATACACACACACAAACCAGAGTTTGGGAAGGAAGAAGTTGTTGTTGTTGTTTTTTAAAATTTATTTATTTATTTTGGGGGGGGGAGGAGGAGGGGCAGAGGAAGAGGGAGAGAGAGTCTTAAGTGGACTGCGCTGAGGGTGGAGTCCCATACAGGGCTCGATCTCACCACCCTGAGATCACGACCTGATCCAAAACTAAGAGTCCCAAGCTTAACTGACTGCACCACCCAGGTGCCCCAGGAAAAAGGGTTTTAAAGAAATGTTTCTGCAAGAGTGGTCAGAGATGTAAGAAGAAAAGTAGGTGGGGTGTGTGTCTGCATGTGGTGTGTGTGTGTGTGTGTGTGTGTGTGTTTTCACCTAAAGCAAAGGAAAAGTAGTGCACATGACAGTTGTGGTAAACTGTACCATGCAGCAAAGTGGCTCTAAAATGAAGGAGGGGGTTTGACAGCTTATCAGATAGGCCTGGACGATAGGTAGTTATATAGGGAGGGATAGTTATTTACCTTTTTCATTGATGAAACAACTGAATTTTTTCAAATATTTTATAAAAAGATCCAGAAGAGAGGAAGAGAATAAAGATAAGAGTATGCTATTAAAGAAATCCCTGGGAAGACAAGATCATTGAATCAGGGCAGAGATAAGAAATCAGATTTTAGTTGCAGGAGAAACTCTTATCCATGTATGTATTTTTTCCTTTTCTTTCTTTTGTTGTCCTTTCTTTTCTTTTCTCTTTCTTTCTTTCTTTCTTTCTTTCTTTCTTTCTTCTTTCTTCTTTCTTTCTTTTTGCCTTTTTGAGGGAGTTGATCCAGTTCCTATCTAATGAATGTATTTTATTTTCTCTCTGAAATGAGAAGGAAAGTTATCTGAGAGTGAGAGGATTAAACTGCATTTAACGGGATTGGGAAAGGAGCGAAAGAGTTAGTGTGGGGAATAGAAACCTCAGTAGGGGACTTAAAAGGATTTCCAGGTGGTGGTGAAGTCTGGTTCGATAACATGGTCTCCAAAATGTAATGAAGGAAGGCAGACCCTAAGTCCATCTCCTGCACATACGTGAGCAGTGAGTACTGAGAGCAGAGATCATTTCTTTATTTAGTTGCAGTATGGTCCTGAATTAAACTTTACTGTTACTTTTTTTTATTATCCACCAAGTATTCACAATATCCAAATGGCATCGCCATCTGAACGTGGGAAAAATTTTAAAAAATAAATAAAAGCTGTTCCTATCAGCAAGTAGATACATAAATGTTTCCTTTCACTTTCTTAAAACTCAATTCCCTTAACAGCTTCTGTCATTCCCAAATCCTTATAGAATAGTTGCTATATTTGTTTACTTATTATTCACTTACATTTATGTGTATATAAAGATTTTCCCTTACAATTCATATATACAAGGATATCTGGGAATAGACCAACCTTTATCTTCTTATATGTTTAGACATTTTGGTGTGCATAGGCTTACCAGCTTTCAACAGTCTTTGTTGTAGACTCTATTTGCATAGTCCATGTTTTCCCCAAATATTTTACTATTGGAACGTTCTGTAATCTTAGCATCTGTTCAGTTAAAAAAAAAAAAAACTCATGTGTTACAATTGCTGTACCTGTACATCAAAACTACAGTATGTAAAAAGGAATTTGCATAATTAGAAACAAATTAGCTGTTCTATTAAACTACTGGAATGTGAAATTTCGACAAGTGATAGAAAAAGAACATCTTGCTATATAAACATTTCCAGAAAACAAAGTATTTACTTATTTTAACTTCAAGTGAAGATATTGGAATGAAGAATAAGAAACAAAGCTTCTAACTGAATTTTCCATTTATAGTGCACGAATTTAAATTTAAAATTCCCAGTAGATAGACATAGATAAAATTCACAGTAAATAGAAGCAAGTTGTGTTTTTGAGTTGAAAGTTAAGATGAAGATGCACTGTTGCAAAGTAAGCATTGGAAATGCACAAAAACAGAAAATAAATGTGTATATTGTAATAGACGATATATCACAAGCATGATCTTCAGAATTAAACTCTTGAGATATATTTTCACTAGAAAGTAAAATAAGTGTTCTCAGATTTAGAAGTTCCCCAAAACAATTTCATAGAACATTTATTTTTATCCATAATTGAAGGAACTGTAAAAGTCAAATGATGTATGTGGTGTAAGAATTATGTTTAAAATATTCATAAAAATATTTCCTAAGAGTTCAATATTTAATAATTTGATTCACCAAATAAATCAGTGTCTGCAAGATCTCACAGTAGATAACAATAAAGATCTAAAAGTCAATATTATGTTAAAAACATTCCAGATCCATTTGAAAAATTAAACCTTTTAAACCAGATAATTAAACAGTCAACTTCTAGGTCATAGTGTCCCTCCAAACTATTTTGTTTGTTCTTCATTTAATCTGTCATTATCAACCTATATATATGGACCACTATATTCTGTGTATCATTTGAGAAGATGGAAATATCAATAGCAGTTCTCACTCATATATTGTACCCCAATCCTTACAGGAACATATACTCCGTAATAACAAAACAAGTTTCATAGTAGAAATTCATACACAGGTATTTGTACAGATGTGGGGAGAAGTATTTATGTAGATTTAGAATACAATACCATTTACGGTAAGACTAAGAGAACTTTCCAGAATAGATTATATTTGTCTGTACTTTAAGAGTTAGCCACCTGTGGATATGGAAAGAGAAGGATATAGAATATGCAATGCTACAGGGACACAAAAGTCCGTGGATAAGACATCCTTGGTTAGTTACTAATGTGGGTATCTGGAACAATAGAATTGGAGGGTAACATCTGAGGAAACTCCATTGACTTGTGATGAACTAATATGAAGTATCAAATTCTGGTTTATTAAAAAACAAAAATCTAAGATACTAGAGGGTATTTTTAATTTTTAAATGATCATAAATACACAGGAATTTTCCAAGATAGTACAGAGAGTCCAGTTTGCCTATGTCCCTACTTCCTACCATAGTCACATCTCATATAATTGTAACACAAAAGGAAAATCAGGAAATTGATAGTGATATAATACTGTTAGACTACAGATTTTATTCATACGTCAACAATTTTTACATGCACTCATTTGTGTCTGTGTGTGTGTAATTCAATGAAACTTTACCACATATAGATTTGTTTTACCACCACCACAACCAAGAAACAGAACTCTTTCATCATCTCAAAGAAACTCCTTTATACTACCCCTTTGTAACTCTACCAAACCCACTGTTGCTAAACTCTGACTGTTTACATGAACAGCCAGTCTGTTCTCCATCCCCATGTTGGTTCAAAAATCTTACATAAATGGAATGTATAGTATGTAGCCTTTTGAGATTGACATTTCCACTCAGCACCTTGAGATCCATGGAGGTAGTTACATGGGTCAGTAGTTCATTCCTTTGTAATATTTCATGGCATAGATACACCACAGTTTGTTAAACCATTTACTAGCTGAACAACAACAGGGCTATTTACAATTTTTGGCTATTACAATAAACCTTCCATGAACATCCATGTACAATTTTTTTGTGTGTGAACATAAAGTTTCATCTCCCTGAGATAAATTCCAGGAATGGGGCTGTTAGGTCATATAGTAAGTGTATTTTAGTTTTATAAGATACTGCCAAACTTTTTTCCTGAGTGTTATAACATTGTACAGTCTTATCAGCAATTTATGAGAAATTCAGTATATCCTTCACCTGGCCAACATTCAGTATTATCATATCTTATTAACTTAATCTTTCTAATATGCCATGATTTAAATTTTCATTTCCTTACTGCTTAATGGTATTGAACATATTCATATGCTTACTTGCCATCAGTATGTCATGTTTGGTGAAATATCTGCTTATGGTATTTGTCCATTTTCTAATTGAATTCCTTATTTTTTCTAAGTTTCAAGAGTTCTTCAAATATTTAAGATGCTTATCCCCTGTCCAGTATGTGGTTTGCAAATATTTTTTCCCAGTTGTAGCTTGTTTTCCCATCCTCTCAACAGGGTCTTTCATAGAGCATGCATTTTAAATTTTGATGAAGTGCAATTTATCAATATTATCTTTTACAGATCATGAGATGCCATGCTTAATATTTGTTGAAAAGTCACTCATACTTCATTTAATTGTCTTGGACAATTAAACATTTACATGTTCCAAAGTAATAATTGCTTTTGAAAAAATATCCTTTAATATAAAAATTTTCTTAACATTATTTTTTACTTAGGAATCTTTTTAATGTAATTGGTTTTAGTCAATGACGTCTTGCTTGCAAAATTATTTGTGTGAATAGAATTTAATATGTTTTTCAAAAAGTTACCAGATATTTTATGTATTAACATGTCTTTTAAGAGTTTGAATTCATTTGATCTATGTTTAAAAATACTGTATGTGATCCATCAATACATCTTTTTGTATTAAATTTAAATAACAAAACATGAATCCAGTATTTAAACTCTTCCTTTTTTAAAGGATTATTAAAATAATTTCCATTTTCTTTGCTTGAGAACTTTTGGTAGCATTTATTAACTAATGCTGATGATGACATTTAAATCGTATTAAAATGATTTTTTTGTAACATTTAGTAAGAGTGCTAGATGCCTAGCATATGTGTTAACTCTTCATGTGGGTCAATGGCTAAAGCATTAAAAATGATTTATAATATTTAGTTTTGATTGTTTGCTTTTAACAGGAAGGCCTATTTGCTAACACCAAAGGGGTAGATACTATTATTAGGCCAGTTTACAGATGAGGAAAGTAATGCCCAAAAAAGCTAATTGATTTTCTATTTTTAGATAGATAGTAAAGATTTTATTATTTATTTATTTATTTATTTATTTATTTATTTATTTATTTATTATCTATCTATCTATCTAGAGCGCGCATGCACGTACATACAAGTCGGGGGAGGGGCATATGTAGAGGAGAGGGAAAGAATCCCAAGCAGACTCCCCGGGGCTGAGCTAGGAGCCTGACAGATCAATCTCATGATCCTGAAATCATGACCTGAGCCAAAACCAAGAGCGGGGTGCTTAACCTACTAAGCCACTCAAGCGCCCCTATTTTTACATAGATAGTAATGATGAAATTTGTAACTAAATCTACATGCTTGCCAAACTTACTTTCTCTCTACTTTCTATTTTCTATTTTGAATAAAGTATTATAATTCAGCTTGCTATAGTACAATTACAACATTTTCTTAGTGTCTCAGAATGATGTAACCATTTTAGGCTATTGTACTAGTAATTTATTGCCATATTATTGCTTTGTGAAAAAGCACCCCAAAACTGAGTATTTTAAACAATAAATCACTGTTTCTGATATATTAAAAAATAGGCCAAGATAGAGGGGTTCTTGTATCTGCTGGTCTCCCTTAAATGGCTGCTACTGAAGCTAGGTGGCTTTGCATCTGGGAGTCATATGGTTCTTGGCTGGGGTACCTCAGCTCTCTTCCATGTATTTTTCCTCCAACAAGATAGTCCTGGCTTGCTTTCATGGATAAGACAAAGGTCTAGGAGAAAATGTATAAAATCCTGTTAAGGCTTAGGTTCAGAAATTCCACTGATAAAATAAGTCATCTGGCTACATCAGATTCAAGGAGTGAATATATAGACTCTGCCTTTTGATGGAGTGATCTGGAAAGATATTTATTTATTTAAGAGAGAGAGATAGAGAGAGAGAGCTGAGCCCAGAGCCTGATGTGGGGCTCGATCTTACAATCCTGAGATCATGACCTGAGATGAAAGCAAGTCAGATGCTTAACTGACTGAGCCACCCAGGCGCCCCTGGAAAGATATTTTTTAAAAGCGATGAATATAGAAATGTGTAGAAAATTAGGGCAATTATTCAATCATAGCTGACATAATTATGACACAGGGAAACTGAAGGGACCCCATGAAAGAAAAAGTTGTTTTTTTCTTCTTTTTCTTCTTATCCAGTTCCTATTCTTGCTAGGATCTGCCCCCCCTACCCCACTCTACACATGCCTTGTAATACAAATAGCATATATCCTCCTTGTAAGGGACAAAGAGATAATGATATCTTTGGAGTCTTCCAGCACTATAAATAACATCTAAGGCATGACTGGGCAGGGTCCTCGTTCTCCAAAACCACTGACTGCAAACACCTTGACACCAAGACCCCTGGCTTCAGGGAATGAGTGACTTACAAAGGACACCTGGACACTGTCCTTATTCTAAACAGTTCCCTGTATGACTAAGAGGACACGTGCACCAGACCACAATCACCAATAAAAACCCAAGACTCCAAGCAAAGAGGAGACTCATGCTCTTTTCCTTTCCAAGTCTCCTGGATGCTCCGTCCATCTCTCTCTCTCTCTCTATATATATATATCTATATCTATCTATCTCTCTCTCTCTATATATATATATTGAAGATATGTATCTTCAGTAAACTCTGCTTTCACTTCCTGCTGGCTCACATTTGATTTCCATCCTACTTAAAGCTAAAAACCCTCTTAGCTAGTCCTGTGGGACCCCTGCTGGGTCCTCAACTGGCCTGCTTGCAAGCTATTTATTTCCAAACTTCATTTCACACTTTAAAATTACAGAGTGATATTCACTCTTGTTAAATAATTAGTCACACTTTTTATCAAAAGCAAAAACTAAGAAAACAGTAAAGACTTTATGATTTTGTTTTTATGAATTAGTGAATTGTATAACTGTATTTTGCTGGACAAATTAGAATATTTCTATCTATGATTTTTGTGGATTCTTTTTTTTTAAATTTTATTTATTTATTTATTTGAGAGATATATAGAGAGAGAGCACAAGTGGGGGGAGGGCCAGAGGGAGAAGGTGATGGACAAGCAGATGCCCCACTGAGCACAGAACCTGATGCAGGGCTCATTCCCAGGACCCCAAGATCATGAACTGAGCGCAAGTCAGAGGCCCAACCCATGCAGCCACCCTGACACCCCTGAATTTTGTGGATTCTTTACCACCATCACCACTACCATTTTTTCTCCCTATATGTGGAAGTCATTTGTTATTTTCCCTAAGAAAATTAACTTTCATTGAGTGTCATCAAATATATTTTACCATTATTAATTCTGCTGATCTTCAAGCTGCATCAAAGATAAATAAGACAAAGAGAGCCGGGGCATCAGGGACTTCCAGATCTATTTTTGAACTTCAGCTTTTTATACTGGTTTTGATAAAGGTACAGCATTTTTGTTTTTGAGATTTACAAACTGAAGTGGTTTTATGGCAAACTGAAGCAATTCTCAATTTTTTTATTGTTTATAATTTTTAAGGGTTTAAAATTTAAATATAAGTTCTCCTGATACATATTCTTTGAATATATGCTCTCTGCAGGATTTGAGTTGCATCTATTGCTTGTAAATGTTTTGCTTGTTTTCCAGTCTGTACAGCAGCGTTGGAAAAATTTTATGACTCTTGATTCTACTGAGAATAATGGAGGTTCAAATCCTGAGAATGACCTGAAAACAATTCTCATGTCCAATTGTATCAGCCTCCACTTTTGCTAATTAACTGTACATTGCCCAGTATGTGCCGGCTATTTAAGAATTTATATACATGATCTGATTTGGATTTTTTGAACTGAGGTAATGCTGTTGTAGTGTGAACCTTACAGACTTTTTTTTTTCTTTTTGGTAATGCAGGTGCCTGACTAAGCTTTGATTGCTAGTATCCATTTGAAAGAGGCACCCACTTCAAAGCCAGCTACGTTGAATAAACACCTTACCAGTCACAGGATTAGATAAAGAGCCAGACCACTCCCCACCTGTCTGAGGCTCCTGTGTTTTAGAAGATTTGATTTCAGTTACTCACCTCCGTGTCTTTTCTGTTTCCCTCACTTTAAATTCCTGCTGTTATATTTTAAATTCACGTTAAAGAGTGAGCCTGTGAAACCTGAGGCTCCCACTCTTGACCCCAATAAAAGCAGAATCCCCAGTGCATGAGCTTTCTCTCTCTCTCTCCTCTCTTGCTCTACCAGAGGGCCCCAGGGGTATTGTGTCATTTGCAGGTCTTGTAAGTAATAAACATTTATTTTTTCCAAGTTTCCTGATGGTTGTTGCTGAAGGGCATCTTGCAAGCATAGGAAGAACCACAAGGGTGGGTTCAGTTTTAACACTGGTTTGGAAAGAGGAGATGTCTGTGGGAAGCTCACTGCAAGCCAGGTGAATGCTTTCAGGCATTTCTAGCCAGTAGGATTACACTCAATAGGCTAAGAGGAGCACAAAACAGTTGCATGCATTGGGAATTATATTTGTCTCCTAGAATAAATTATTTAAATAACACTGAAAGATAGAGGTTGTTGTCTCATGTAAAGGAATTCCAAAGTAGGGAGTCCATCATAACTGTTGTAGAAGGTCTATGGCATCAACATCCCAATTTCCTCTCTCACAAGCATCATTTTAACTGCATCATCCTATTGTCAGGCTCACCTTATGTCCAATGTGTTTTCCTGTGTGGCTTCAGTCATCATCTCTATGTTTCCAACAAAAACAGAAATAAAACTTTCTGAAATAAGATTTCAGAAAGATGATGATTTTCAGAAAATCATCTTTCCTTAAATAGCTTTCTTGGAAAACCAACCCAGTAATTCTCCTTATAACCAATTGATCCTACCAATATAAGACTAAATAAAACTAAGAAATGAGGCAAATATCAGGCAATAAGTCATCCAGAGTTCTGATACTAGAGAAGTTTGAAAAACAATGGCTGTAGCATAAGTACTTTGTGCTCCGAATGCCAATTAACCACAGTGCACTCAGTAAGATCCCACTGATGCCATGTAAGAGATTCTAGTCACAGCAAATAGGTTTGGGTGTCAAAATTACACACAGCACAACTTTCAGTGTTGTGGGTGGGAAATGGGCATTAAATTAGACTAGTATGTAAGTGGTACTAATTGAATGGGGCAATACAGAAACTACAAAACCATAGGAAGCATTTCCAAAACCATCTGATTCAATCAAATGAAAATTAAAGTCAAAATTCCTTTCATTGTACCCCTAGAGATGTTTATCGCGGGTGAAACAAAGATGAGAGGTGTGCCTTTGAGCAGAACAGGATTATAAACAGTATAATAAAAGGAAAAAAAAAGTTTGGAGGTTCAACTGGTTCTATAGATAGTATATCTGAAACGTGGCTAGGCACTGAGAATTATTAAATATTTGCGGAAATAATAATAGAAAAGAGAGCTAATCTTCAAATATTTGCCCTCAGGAAATTTGACATGTTCATATACATATATATGAAGCTTACTTCTTCTAAATAAGAAGCAATTTAACACACACACACACTGTCACACAAATTTCATATCATTTTAACTCATTTCTATCATAAAATTTATTTGGTGAGTAGATCTGCTTTGTACTGGATTGTTGGTAAAGGTTGAAGATTTTTGATAGCTGAGATTTTCAGTGAAAAATAGTAAAGATGTCTTCTACCAGACAGAGGCTCTCTCCAGCTTAGTATTCTGCAGTCCTACTCCTGATCTGCTAACGCTTAGTGAGCATATACACTGAGCAGTGAAACCAAGAACTGAATTTGCTTTTAATTACCTGTCTGTTTTATTTATTCTTCTAAGAGATCGAGTCTGGAATCTCCCTATAGGTCTTTTCTGTAATCATTAAGCATTTCAAGGAGCAGTTGCTTTATATTAAAAGTTCAATAGGGCATAACTATTTTTCCTCATCTTCTAAAGTAAAATAATTCACTCTTGTTCAGGTGTTATATGAGACACCATTTCATTTGAAGAGGCAGAGAAAATTAATGAGTTTGAAGGCAATCGAGCTATATTTTCAAATAGTAAAAGCAATGAACTAGACATACATTGTTTATTTTCTACTCTAAAGGCAATATAATTGTACTACATATTGGTCTATAAAGAAATAAAACCATGTTGCAGCAATCCTCTGGTCAACAAACATTCATACCATCACAATATTGAAGGTGGAACCTGGCTACACCCAGAATTCAAAGAAGGAAACTAGGGAAAATTAACATCTTGGATTTCAAAACTTATTTTTTATTAATTAATTAATTAAACTTAACTAAAAGTAGTCATTCTCTAAATATGTGCTGTTTATTAAAATATTTTTCAGTTGAGGAAAAGAATACAACGAAAATACTTCATTTTAGTTAGGTCTTTGGAGGCATGGTGAGTTTTCAGTTTCTAACAATGATTATGCATGATGAATTATACTAATCCCTGAATAGATATTTTTCCAAAAAAGACACACAGATGGCCAATAGACACATGAAAAGATGCTCAACATCATTAATTATCAGGGAAATGCCAGTCAAAACCACAATGATATATCACCTTATACCTGTCAGAATGGCTAAAGTAAAAAAGACAAGAAATAACAAGTGTTGGGGAGGATGTGGAGAAGAAGGAAGCATTGTGCACTGTTGGTGGAAATGCAAACTGTTGCAGACATTGTGAAACAGTATGGAGATTCCTCAAAAAATTAAAAATAGAAATACTGTATGACCTAATAATGCCACTACTAAGTATTCATCCAAAGAACACAAAACACTAATTCAGGAAGATACATGCACCCTTATATTTTTTGCAGCATTTTTTTTTTTTACAATAACCAAGATATAGAAGCAACCTAAGTAACCTAAGTGTCCATGAATGGATAACGGAGATGTTATACACACACACATGCACGCACACACACAATGGAATATTATGCAGCCATAAAAATGATGAGATCTTGCCATTTCTAACAATATGGACGGACCTAGAGAATATTATGCTAAGTAAAATACATGAGACTGAGAAAGACAAATACTATATGATTTCACTCACACGTGGAATCTACAAAACAAACAAAAAGCAGAATCAGATCTATAAATACAGAGAACGAACTGATGTTTGTCAGAGGGGAGGTGGGTGGGGAGATGGACAAAATGAGTAAGGGGGAGTGGGAGATACAGGCTTCCAGTTATGGAATGAATAAGTCACAGGAATAAAAGGCACAGCATGGGGGATATAGTCAATGATACTGTAATAGCGTTGTATGGTGACAGAAGGTAACTACACTGGTGGTGAGCACAGCATAAGATATAAAGATGTTGAATCATTGTGTTGGACACCTGGAACTAATGTAACACTGTGTGTCGACTATACTCAAAAAATTTTTTAAAAATATACTAATCCTTTCAAACTATCCTGATTTTCAGAACGTATTTAATCATTTCTATCTAAATAAAGTTTATGGAACACTACATCAAAAGCTAATGATGTACTGTATGGTGACTAACATAACATAATAAAAAATAAATAAATAAATAAAGTTGAAAAAATTCCCCAATTATGTAACTCTTTAATGTTATCATACTTAGCTTATGTGTGTGTTTCCAAATTCTTCCAAAATACTTTATTAACTATGGTTTTTAAGAGGTTTGGGGAACAATTTTTGTGATCTAAAAAGGTTTTCATAGTGTTAATTTTTTGTTTAAATTTTAATGATAATAAAGAAGTTTAGTAACTAATTTAAAATTAAAATGGTTTTTTTCTTTAAAATAATTAAAATGTGTCATATTGCTAATTTTTTTGTTTCCTTAGTTAATAAACTATTTCTAGAGCACTTTAAGTTTACAGAACAACTGAGTGAAAAGTACAGAGACTTCATAAATAACCCCCACATCACTCCAAACCCCTCAGTTTCCTCTATTATTAACATCTTGCTTTTGTGTGAAATATTTGTTACAATAGAGAAGCCAATATTGATACATTATTATTAACTAGTGTCCATAGTTTTTATTAGAGTTCACTGTGTGTTGTACATTCTAAGAGTTTGGGCAAATATATAGTGTAATGTGTCCACCAATTTGAGTATCATGCAGAACGATTTCTGTCTAAAAAACCCCCTTTGCTTCTTCCTTCCCTTGAACTATTAGCAATCACTGATCTTTTTTACAGTCTCCATAGTTTTGCTTTTTCCAGAATGTCAATAGTTCAAATCACAATGTGCAGCCTTCTCAGATGGAATTCTTTCATTTAGCAATATGCATTTAAGGTTCCACCTTTTAATGTCTTGATAATTCATTTCTTTTTAGTGCTGAATAATTTTTCATTAAATGAATGTACCCCATTTGTTTACTAATTCACCTGCTGATGGACATCTTGGTTGCTTGGTTGCTTACATAGAGAAGCTATGAATAAAGCTTCTCTAAACACTCATGTGCAGGATTCTTGTGGACATCTTTTAAATTCACTTGGGTAAATACCAAGGAGTGTGACTGCTGGATCATATGGTAAATATATGTTTAGCTTTGTAAGAAACTACCAAACTATCTTCCAAAGTGGCTGTAGCATTTTGTATTCCCACCCATATCCTCACCAGTATGCGGTATTAGATTTTAGACATTCTAAGTAAGTTTGTAGTGGTATCTCATTGTTATTTTGTACCCTAATGATGTGATGATTAGCATTATTTTCCACCTGTATATCTTCTTTGGTGAGGTATCTGTTCACTTTTGCCCACTTTTTAATCAGGTTGTTTCATTGTTTTTGAGTTTTAAGTACTGCTTGCATATTTTAGATTCCAGTCCTGTAACAGATACGTATTTGCAAATATTTTCTCCAAATCTGTGGCTTGTCTTTTCATTCTCTAAATAATATCTTTTGCACAGCAGTAGTTTTTAATATTAATGAGTATTAATGAATTAATATTAATGAATCAATTTTTCTTTCTTCAATAGTGCTTTGGTACTAAATCTAAAAAGTTGCCACTAAACCCCAAATCACCTATATTTTATGTTATCCTCTAGGAGACTCATCGTTGTGCATTTTACATTTACACCTCTAGTACATTTTGAGAGTTCATTTTGTAAAAGTTTTAAGTTTTTTGTTTGTTTGTTTTTTGTTTTTTTGCATGTGGATATCCAGTTGTTCCGGCACCATTTCTTGAAAAGACTCTCCTTTCTCCTTTGTCAAAGATCAGCTATCTATATTTAGCTGGGTCTATTTCTGGACTCTCTATTTTGTTCTTTTGGTTGTCTATTCTTTTGCTAATACTGCCCTTTCTTGATCACTACCACTTTAGAGTAAGCCTTGAAGCTCTGTTATGTCAGTCTCCTGATTTTGTTTTTTTCTCCATTAATATTGTGTTAGCTATTATGGTTCTTCTGCTTTTCCTTTTAAACTTTAGAATTAGTCTTTAGTAAATTTGGAAAAAAAAACAACTAATGTTGAAAAGTGGCAAAGAGACTTAATCTTTGTGTTAGTATTATTCGGTTAATGATTGGTTAAGATAGCTTTTGTGTTTGTTTCAGTCAAAGAATATTAACAGCCTTGTTTGAGTATTACTGTATAATGTGTGTGTACATATAATTGTGTGTGTACATATATATATGTGTGTGTATATATATATATATAAATGTGGTTTTATATTTCTGTTGATTATATAATCATATATATTTATATACAATTCATATATAATACATATTAATTAAACAAACACTTTGTTAAAGACATTATGTCAATACATAGTACATTCTATATTCTTCATGTACAAAAAAATGTGATGATATCTTTGGTTGAAACCTGGAACTTTTTGCTTCAATTATATAAAAGGCTAGCATATCCATTGCAATGAACATGAATTATAATGGTAGAGATCCACGCATCTGGTGTTATTATAGTATAGTTAGATGTATATTCATTGATTAATTACTTGTCTGTAAAATGGCATCAGTGGACTAAAGAAATTCTGACCTTTTTTCCAAATTTCACATTCCAGGATTTTATTCCTTTCCCATTTCTCCTCTTCTTCTCTCGTGAGATATGATAAAAAGGATGAAACTCTCATAAATGTTCTTGTATTGCTATCTCTATGTGTAGCTTTGTCTATGTTTTTTTAAGTCTTAAATAAATTCCTTCAGAGTATTTAGTAGAGAAAACCCATTTTTGCAGGTCTGATAGAACATAGTTGTAAAATTCATGAAAAATTCTAGTTATCTTTGGAAATTGTCTTAGCTTATCTGTGAGTCAATATCAACCTTTAATACCTTATATTAATACCCATAATACCTTAGTGTTCACTTGCTTTAAGTTTTCTTTCCAAAATAAGAAATATATTTAATTTAATTTAATTTTTAAATTTTAGTTTAATTTTTTCCTTAAAAACAGGAAATGTTGTTATTTTTTATTTTTTCTACATTGTACAAATAAAACAATTAAAGAAGAAAGAAGTTAGACAATGGGACCAGGGAGATACAACTACTAAAGGAGAGAACCAAGATTTTAACCCAGCTATCTGAATCAAGAACTATACCTTACACTCTAAAGCACATGTCAAATGCTCAATGCAGATTTCTTATTTTTATTGTTAATGTTCATAACAATACTTACTGCTTTGTGAGACTTCTGCCAGGAGTTCAGAGATCAGTTTAGTACTTTGAGATGTATGTAATCTAAAGTCTGACAATTTTATCCTAGATTTGCTCAAGAATTTTTAACAGGGTCTGTTCTAATCAGACCTATATACCATGAAAAAGTTCTCAAAACATAATCCACAACCTGCATTAGTATAAATTTGAGTGTGTTAAAATGCAGATTTTTGGATCCCAACCTAGACACATTGAATCATTATATGAGAAGTGAAATCAAGAAATGAATAATTTAACCATCACAATGATCACTGCTGTAGATGAAGTGAAGAATTCCTTATTTTTCATTGTTCATTTTAGACAATCCAATAATAATTTCAAATAACAAGATCCCAAGGTATAAATTAAAAAATGCAGTCATCCAGCCGAGTAGGCAATCAGACAGCCATCCAACCATCCATTCATTCAAAAAATCTACATTGACTTTTTACTATGTGACAGATGTTACACTGGAGGCTGGAGATAGGGCTTTAGCCTCTGTGGAGATTACTCAAATATGATAATAAACAAAACAAAACAAAATAAGGAATCAAGCTTAACCATTTTGAAAATATTTTGCTGAAAAGGTATAGTTGAAGAGATGACAGTCCTTCATTATTAAACATCTATTTATCTAATATTTCAGTGCCTGTCGTGCCAGGTTCTGAATGGAGTGTAAAATGATTTTTACCGATTAGCTTAAACCAAGTGTGTTGCTTGACTCTGTTGTAGAAAGCAAGCAATCGGCAAGATTCCAATCCTGAATCTGCCGTATATTAACATAAGATCTAGCACTAGTCAGTTTTATCTGTAATACAGATGTAGCTCCACATTTTCTATCTACGTCATAGACTCGTTATAGTACTATGTGATCTAAAAACTACTTATGAATAGATATAGAAAATATGCCATCCTAAATACATTCTGTTAGCATTATCAGTAATGGTCATTAATAAAATACATTTCTCAAGTTATAAATAACCTAGGTAGAACACTTACACTTCTTACGCTCAGATTTCTAAGGCCCGGAAAACATGGAGAATTAAGGGGAGCCTACCTTGAGGCAGTGTTTTCCAACCTATTTTATATTTTCCTACTGCTATTGTCTTGCTACTGAGGTCTTTGCATAATTATTTTGCATAATTAATGCAGTTCAATGTAAATAAAAAGTTAAAAATAGTTAATGTGTTTCATGATGCATATCTCTCCTTGACTTGATATAGTTGTTGGGATAATAATTTTTTATTACCTTGTTAAATCTATGATCAATATTAATCTAAACTGAGATGAGAGTCTTACAGCAATAAAGGTGGCTAATGTCAAGGGTAGTACTTACAGCATCCATTTTGAGTGTGGCAATTTTAGTTATAACAGCTAAATCTCTGCTTTGGTGTAAGTGGTAAAAACAAAGGGAAGTGGACAGCCAAAATGGTACTGTATGAACAAATTGAAAATAAAAAGAAGCTGTAAACAAGTGTTTAAAATGAATACTTAGAAAAATAAACATTCTGATCTATTTTAACAATCACGCCTCACTGTCGTCATGGCAATAAACTCCTCTAGGTTATCCAGCAGCTTGAAATTCAGAATTACACAGAGAATAGAACAAGTGCAAAAGAAGGCTCTGTAAATCTATTAGGAGTCAAACCTTGGCACTGCTCTATGGGCAATCATCAAAGAATAGTGTCTTCAAATATAAATTGGGGCAACATTGTACCGCTGCTTTTATTTATAGATGAAACTTTTCTCAACTCTCTTCCCTGAGCTCTTTGCCTTATCCTGAACTTGTTTCACACTTTTTTCCCTGGTGAAGTTCCGTATGATTTGGCTTGTGAGAATTTCCCTCTTTCTTTTCATTGAGCCTGCTGAATCTAATGCAGCACAGAGTTGCGGACTGATGAGGCCTCACACCAGGGAGGGTGGTGTATCTAATGGGTATCCCTTAGAGCAAACCATAAGATAAAACAATGGGTCACACTTTCCATCCTGTTATGTAAAGATTGTCAACCATTAATCTTAGTTTAATATCCCTTTCCATTCTTCCAGAAATCTTAGTTTTTAGTTTTGTGTTTTTATTTTCCATTCACCATAATCACTACTAAAACATCTTATTACATAAAATCTTAACGCATAGTGGTTTTGGTCATTTTATGTTGGTAACATTTTATGTTAAAATGAGTTGGCCTTTGGTAGATTTTTTTTCCCCCTACTATTTCTTGATGGAAAATAATTTGAGAAGCAAAATGTGAAGTGTTCATTAGACAGTATCTATTAGCAGGGTGGTAAGAATTTAGGAATTCCAGAATTATTTGCCATCTCCATTTAATTAATCCCCCAAAGTAACTTCAGTCTTTTCTCATGGACTAGAAGCTGTGGGCTATTTATCAAGTGGAGCTCTCATGGTCCCAATTCTATTTCTCACTGTTTTTTCTCAGCTTATCAGTCAGGCGTGATAGTTCCTCCAGGTGCTCTTGTAAGTCTAACAGATCACCATCATCACTGTCATTTATTGACTGCCAGATAAATACTTTGCAGAGCATGGTGTAAACTGCTTCTCTGGGAAATCTAGCTCCACATATAAATACATCTTTCTTTTCTAAAGTGACACTCCGGTATGTGCTACTAAGCAACAGCTCTCTCTCTGACAGATCTAGTGTTCTTTACTTTTTTCACGGGTCATGTAACCAAGACTTGGGACAAAGTTTTATGCTTTTTGATTGAAAGATGCTTTTAAGGACACAGAATTTTAAACTCCAGAAACTAAAAAAATCAGCTAGTTGACAAAAAGTACTACATTACCTAACTTTTAAGTAGAAAAGCATGGGCAAAGTAAAGGGAGACAATGCAAATCTCAGTTATCATTCTGAGTTTGGTATGGATTTACTAAACCTATTTTCCATATTGTGACCTTGTATGTGTTCCATGTCAATATCACCTTTTCCCTCCAGGGAGTGTATAAATAGCAAGTTGTTTTGTTGCTTGACAAGATTTATTCCCTCCTGTGCTAGTTAACAATGTACAACCAGACTGTTTCAAAACCTATATTGGTTCTGGTGTTTCTGAAGTTGACCTGGAAATTAGTTTTATTTATATTTGATTGTTATGGTGATTATCATAGAATCAATACAGATCTAGCTATATGATCTCTACTCTGTCTCTCAACTGGAATCCTTAACATAAAATAAAATAAAATAAAATAAAATAAAATAAAACTGAACAAAAGTTCCAGAAACATTTTGCAGAAAAAAAATTCAGGAGTAGTCAGCCAAAATGTGGACTTAATGAAGGAATATTACCTAAAGAGATTTGAATATTGAAAAGGGATGTGAAATAAAACTTGTAGATGTGTGCATCACAACAAAGTAATAGATAGGCCAGGTCAATTTGGATTGAACGTGAGCTTACATAAGTATCTGAAAGCTTCAAATGAAAATAGATCTGATACCCTATTGAAGAAAATAATATTACCTTAGAAAGTTTAAAATCCATCTCTAGATTGTTAAGAGTATAACAATCTATACTGTCTTCTCTTGACCATGCTTTCATGTAATTTCAAGTTCTCTGAAGACAAAAATTATCGTTTGGTTCATATTTCAAATTTCAATGTGGGTCTGGAATATTTAAACTTTGGAGAATTTCCCAAAGACAATATAATGCATTTTATGCACTAATAGATTATTTGATTTTATTAATTTTTATAAATCTCTCATTCCAACCACACTCGAATTCTAAATTGCCATATTGTTCTAGTTTTTACCTACTATCTGAATATTTCTTCTTTATCCCCTTCACTTGCTCATCCTTCAGTTTCTGCTCCCATCCCTAGATTAAATACTTCAGCAAATTTGGTCAAGTGTGGAAGATATGGTTAGGACTCCATAACCCCTCAGCATTCAGGGTATCCATACATGCCAGCAGCTTTACTCTGAAGTACTTGCAACACTCTGCCTGAGGGCTACCTCTGGCCCAGGGATGTTCTCCAGCAAAAACATGAGGCACGTCAGAGGTGGCAGACAATTAATGTTCTTGGAAGCCGTCCTCCACAAATGACAGGCAGGTGTAGTGGGTACATAACCCAGCTTCCTTGTCCCTTGGGAGGATAGGGGCAAGGTGTACCAATTCTGAGGCGTATTATACTCTACCCAAGTAATAGTGACTTCTTTTCCTTTTCTCCTCTGTCTCACTTCCCTACCAGTGCTTCATGAGTTTACTTTCCAAAGAAACTATCTGTGCTCAAATATATTTATTCGGCCTCTGCTTCTTGGGTTACTTAACCCAAAACAGTATGTTATTTTACTACCTTAAGGTTCAATTTACTTACCATAGAAAAGAAAAGAAAATATTGAACTACAGGATTTTTGTGAGCACAATGAAATAAATTGTGTGAAGCATTTTATATAATAACTATTTTGAGCACAAGAAATATTATTTCCTCTCTTTTCTCTCACCATAAATAATATTTGCTTATTTCAAATCATCTGCTCATCAGTTGGGTTGCTCTTTTTAAGATTATGTTTTCACTCTTTTTCCCTTGCTGGAATGTTCTCAGAAAAGCATAGGCTGGTAGACTATTGACCAAATGTGGCCTACAAACATGGTCAGTTTGGTTGTCACAGTAAAGGTTAGCCCAGCATTATAAGCTACAATTCTCTACCAACATTTAAGACAAGGAAATTTTATGTTTGAAAGCCCAGATTCCTGGCTTAACTTGAAAAAAAAAACAAACAAACAATGACAGCAGATAGAGAAATTTGAGCCTGGGTTCCTATATGGCAAGAGTCAGCTAGCATTCATAGAAAACTACCCACACTGGATGGACCATGTACTCTGCTATTATCCCCTCAACAAGAAGATTGCCTGTCCATTGTTACTCATAGTAACATTTGCATTATTTTCCTTCAAAAAAAGTTAGGAATGAAGTGCAATGTTTCCTGTAATTACTTCCAAATCCAAAGAGAGAAAACAAAGAAAAACAGACTGATAATGATATTGTTCAAACGTATGTGTCAAAATTTGTTAATTTATGGAAATGAAGGGGAATTCTATGTTTCTAATTTGCTAATTACACCCTACCTCCTTCAGTTATGCCTGCAGGTTTATGAGCCAAAGTCTGAAGGGGCAAATTCTAGACTCCTCAGCCTTGTCTTAAGAGACTCCACATTTTGGAATCTGTATGTCATCTTAATCCACTGCTCCTAAATAGCCTTTCTACAATTAGAAAAGTCAACTTGCACATCTCTCTTTTGTGAAGACACTTCTCAGAAGAGATGATAGACCTCATTTATCTACATTTCCCTCAGTCACATTCTTTTTTTTTTTTTAGATTATAATCAACTAATCCAATCCTGGCACATAATGTTTTATGGTGCTTCCTCCCTTTTGTACTTGTGTTCACTATATTATTCAAGATTAGTTAACATAGTTAAGAGTTTGAAGCATTGTAAAAATGAGATCCCTACAACACAGTGGATTAAAGACGCTAGAAATCTGTTCTTTCATGTACTAGTCTTAAAGTAAGTAGTCTGAATAAGCTGGGTATCTTTATTCTGCATAGTCACTCAGTGATGCAGGTCCTTCTATCTTGTTTCTCTACCATTTTCTAAGGTTTTGGTTTTCATCTTCATGTTCACATCAGTGTTAACATCTAAGTTACTGGAAGAGAAAAGAATATAGAAGAGCCCACCCAGTGGTGGGTTAATGCTGATAGTGACTTATTGCAGTTCTGTTTATATTTCATTGACAAGAATTTAGTAATATGGCTGTATCTACCTGAAAGAAAGATTTGAAGTGTACTTTCAATATGGTTGTCTGTATGGCCAGCCATAGTTCTGTCCTATAGAGAAGGAGAAGGATAATTCTGATGGCAACCTAGTGCTCTCTACCATTGTCACATTATTTCTCATACCAGGTGTGTTCTTCCTGTTCCTTTCTTTCTCTAACTCCAACCTATTTTTCATGATCCAATTTGAATAATACCCATCCTTTAAGTCTCCCCAGTTGGACTCACTTGCATTTCTTTGATCTTAGATTGTGATTATTGGCCCCATCATCTGATAAACAAATGTGTTGAGAAATATCATCAGTGTGCCCAAATGGGCCATATTCCTGAGAATAAAAGATAAGTCAGAGATCCAAGGTTTAATATCAGATTACAATTCAATCTACACATTTTAAATTGTTATATTTTTAAAATTATCTCCTCATGGGTTCAAGGCTTATTTCAACAAATTAAGGGCTTTGTGTGTGTGTGTGTGTGTGTGTGTGTATTTATTTTTATTTTTTTATTATTATGTTATGTTAATCACCATACATTACATCATTAGTTTTTGTTGTAGTGTTCTATGATTCATTGTTTGCGTATAACACCCAGTGCTCCATATAGAATGTGAAGGGCTTTGTTTTTAAAGGGAGTAAAATACCACCTGCTGCATTTATTTTACCCTCATCTGGCACAAGGTATTACATATGCTAAATATTTTTCGGTTTACATGTAGATTTGGAGAATACCCCCTCCCCTCCCCATTCTACTGTGTATCCTTAACTGCCTTTATACAGTGGGATTTTAGGTAAAATATGTGAAAGTACATTTGTATTTGAAGGGTTTTGACATTATGAGTTGTTGAATTGTATACACATATTATTTGGTGGTAGTTTAGTCTGGGAATCAGGTTATGAGAGATTTCACATTGTTATTCCCAGACTGATGATTTGCAATTTTTCATATGTGAACTTGATTTTATTATTGTTTTTGTATTTTTAAGAGAAATAATTTGCTTTCATTTGCAGTAAAGACAGCAATATCCATTTACCTTCTAAACCCTTAACAAAATGCCTCCAGAAACAACTACTAAACTTTTAGACATTTATAGATAGTGAAATAGTTGATGCTTCCTGAAGCTGTAGCAGTTTACAGCTATATCCCATTGTTTCTTAAGTTATGAAGGATTTAAAGAATATCCTTAAATCATAAACAAAAAGAAACCTAACTTTTTAAAATTTAAGAATGTTGATTACAAGAATAACCAAGAAAGATAAAAATGTCAAAAATAAATGTGAAATATTTGGAGTAGGAATTCTGAGTAGTTGTAGACAATATTGGTATCATAGTAAATACCTCCCCAAATTTCCTCCTTAAATGATAAAAAATAACCTCACACCTATGGAAAATCACACCATAAATATTATTTGAACACAGAATGCTGAAGCTGCAAAATAATTGTGTGTAAAAGGGATACATTTGAGCAAGTTTGAACAAAAAAATCATATAAAATACCCCAATATCATAAAATCTAAATAAAACTCCTAACATCCTTAGTAAACTAATACAGAAAATCATGAAACAAAGTTGTGTATGTATCAACTGAAATAGATTGATCCTATAAAGGACATAAAAAATACAAGTTCCATGAAATAAAGAAAAATATGTTAATGCTCTAAAAATTAATATATAGTCAAAAAGCATTGGAGATATGAAAAACTAATCAGAAATTCAAACTAAAAGTAGAAATGGACAAAAAAAAGGGAAAGAAATGGAAGAAAATGCAAACTTATCTCATAGGTGAATATTCTATTACAAGTTGCCCAAAGGAGAATAAATTCAAATAAAAATTTAATGAAGAATACTGTAAAAAGGCAGGAAACAACCAAGAGATTTAAAATGACATAAAGAAGTAAAAACTCAGAAACTAATGAACATGAAAGATAGAGAAAGAAAGAATATGACTCACATTATTGGGGTTTCTGAAGATCTCACTAGTTGACTGAAAACATCTGAGAATAAGCAACTCTAAGTCATATTCTAGTAAACCCATTGAAAGTCAAAGACAAAGACAAATCCTCAAAGTTTCCAGACAAAAGATCAAATCAAATCACTTATACAAGTAAAACAATTAGCCTAGTATCACACTTTTTACAGCTGACATATAAAGTGAAACAACAATGAAGGAGCATTTTTTAAACATTCAGTGAAAGTGTGCACCAAGAATGTTACATATATAAACAAATAAAATTAGAAATGAAAGGGAGAACAGTACAACTGATGCTATAGAAATACATAGGATCATGAAAGACTACTATGAACAATTATATGCTAACAAATTGGACAACCTAGAAGATATGGATAAATTCCTAGAAACATACAACCTACCAAGATTAAATCATGATGAAATAGAAAATCTGAGCAGACTGATTATTTGCAAAGAGATTCAATCAGTAATCAAAAACCTCCCAACAACCAAAAGTCTAGGACCTGATGATGGTTTCCCTAGTGAATTTTGCCAAATAATAGAAAATAAATAAATAAAAAGTATTCATGTGAGTATATTATTTAGATTTTGCCATTTAATAAACCACCTCAAAATAACATTTATTTGGCTCACAATTCTATGGTTCAACAATTTGGGTCAGGTTCAGCTGGTGGTCCTTATGTTGTTGGCTGGGCACAGTTTTTGTGTTTGCAACCACTTTCTGATAATCAGGTGGCTGCTGCTCTGCTTGGTGGAAGATTCCTAAAATTAGACAGTTTGTGTCTTATCCATATGATTTCTAGTTTTCCGGCATGTTGGCTCAGGCTTGGTCACATGGTAGCAATAGAGTTCAAAGAGAGAGAGAGTAGAGTCATAAAAAGCCACTTCATCTCCTAACTCAGAGCTAGCACACTGTCACTGAAGCCACATTCTGTTTCCAAAAGCAAATAATGAAACTAACTCAGATTCTGGGTGTGAAGGCATAGTACCCACCTCTTGATGGAAGGATCTATGAAATCACATTGCAAGTGCCATGGACATAGGAAGGAGTGGGAATTGCGGCTATCTTTTCAGTCTACTTATTGGTGCATTTATTCAGGAAATATTTAATGAGTCTTTATTACATTCCAAACACTATTCTTGCCACAGTAAAGGAATTATAAATAAGCTACAAATATTTTTCTGTCAAGCTATAAGCAATAAAGGGAAATTCAGACAAACTTGCATAAATAAAAATTTGACATTTATGGTACTCAGCTCCGGATGCCTCTCAAAGAGATCCCTGTCTCTCCATATTCATTCACTTGTATAATCTCCTCTCTAGTAGTGTGAGCGGGCCCTATCGACTTGCTTCAAAGGAAAAGAATATAGTAAAAATGATGTAATATCACCTTTGAGATTAGGTTACAAAAAGACTGGCTTCCACCTTGCTCACCAACTCTTGCTTTCTCACTTGCACACTCAAATGAAAGCCATCAGCTGCCAAGTGAGGTGCCCCATGGAGAGAGATACATGGCATGGGAACCACAAGTCATAGATGGTCTCTAGTCAGCAGACAGTGGAAAATTGTGGCCCTCCATCCAACAGTGGGGGAAGAACTGAATCTTGCTAACAACTTGCAAAAGAGCTTAGAAGTGGGTCCTGTTGGGGCACCTGGGTGGCTCAGTCATTAAGTGCCCCTGCTCAGTGGAAGCCTGCTTCTCCCTCTCCCACTCCCCCTGCTTGTGTTCCCTCTCTCGCTATCTCTCTCTGTCAAATAAATAAATAAAATCTTAAAAAAAAAAAAAAAGAAGTGGGTCCTCTCTGAGTTTTTCCTGATGATAAAACTGTGGCCTTAGCCACCACCTTGATTTCAGCCTTGTATGAGACCCTTTGTCAGTGGACCAACTGAGCTGTGTCCAGAGTCTTGACTCAGAGAAACTGAGAGAAAATTACATTTTTTGTCTTTTTGTTTTAAGCCACTAAGTTTTGAGGCAATATATTACACAGAATTGGATAAATTAATACAATATCTATAAGGTATAACACATCATAAAAATATAAGATACAAGGGGCGCCTGGATGGCTCAGTCGTTAAGCATCTGCCTTTGGCTTGGGTCATGATCCCAGGGTCCTGGGATCGAGTCCCACATCGGGCCGCTGCTCTGCGGGAAGCCTGCTTCTCCCTCTCCCACTCCCCCTGCTTGTGTTTCCTTTCTCGCTGTCTCTCTCTCTGTCAAATAAATAAATAAAATCTTTAAAAAAAAAAAAAATAAGATACAAGACACCATGAACACATTTTTAAAACAGTGACTGACCAGAATTAAATGTTCGCAACACATAAATAAAAAAGTGTTCACATATATAATAAGACATTTTTGAATATTAATAATTAATTCTTAAGGGATAATTAACAAAAGATGAACAACTTAACAAAGAAAAATGTAAGAAGATATGTACACTAAGAATAATCCATAAAAAAATAAAACCTGGATAAAGTACTAGAGAACTGGACTCATACCATTCACTGCTCATGAGAATATAAATAGTAATATCCTTTTGGAAGGTGATTTAGTCATATCTGTGTCATCCCTGATTTGTAATACTGATTCTAAAACTGTAACTACAAAATATTGTGAAAGTTTATATATAAATAAATACTCAGTGCAGAATTATCTATATAACAAAAATATAGGTAGCAACCTAATTGTTCATCAACTGAGAAATGGTTTTATTTATTTATTTTTTATTTTTATTTTTATTTATTTATTTATTTTAAAGATTTTATTTATTTATTTGAGAGAGAGAATGAGAGAGAGCACATGAGAGGGGTTGGGGTCAGAGGGAGAAGCAGACTCCCTGCTGAGCAGGGAACCTGATACGGGACTCGATCCAGGGACTCCAGGATCATGACCTGAGCCGAAGGCAGTCGCTTAACCACCCTGAGCCACCCAGGCGCCCGAGAAATGGTTTTAAATAAATAAGGACATATTTATATAGTTGAATATTCTATCACTATCAAACATTGACTTATAATGTGGAGAGGTTATTATGTGAAAACAATCAGTTCTAGATCTTTAATTCAAGGTAGTATATGATGTGTCACAAGAGGAACAAAATGTCACAAGAGGAGCAAAAATGCCACAGAAAAAATGTTTTCATCACTAGTTGGAATACATTATTTCTTGGGCACTTAGATAACACTGCATTATAAAATTTTTCCTCTGCCCTCTGAAACTATTCATTATCTCTGTGGAGCAGTAGGACAGAAATTTTAGGAGGAGAAGTATTTCATAAAACAATAATCTTACATCTTAATATGAGTTTCTAAATATATTTAAAAAACCTTATTGAAAGCAATTCATAATAACATATGAACACTTTTAAGCAAAATTATTACTCTATAATAACCTTCTGATGAGATAAATTTCCTGTTATTTTGTAAGTGGATAATTCTATACATGTAGTGATATAGAAAACAGGCAAAGGATTTTTCATTTTGACAAAAGTAATTCTCTTCATTTATAATGGAAGAGAATCACCATTTTCTCAAAAGAATTAAAAAGATTTCCCACAAAGCTTGTGCCCTCTCCATGTTCATTTACTTCTTAACTGAATAACATAGAAGATGGAAAATTAATGTCTTATCTATGAATTTTAACAAAATCGGTTACTAAATAGTCACCACAATCTATCTAATACTAATTTTATCCATATGGAAAGAATAAAATGGACCATTTAAGTATTTGTGTGTGTAATTCATTCTCATCTTACTTCAATTGAAAATAGTGACTGGAATGAGTCTGACAGCAGGTAATACAAAAATAATTTCTATGAAACAGAGTTTGTGACTTTGTCCTTCAGTAACAGATTTACCACTTTAATTATGCTTTGTGAATGCATATTTTAAAATTATTTTTAATACTTGAAATACCTGTCAGCTGATAGGAGGAAACCGAAGGTCAAAAGTTCATATGGTGTGGCTTTAAATAGGAATAATTTTTAGTTTTCTCACATAACACTGAAAGTGGATGAATCATGTGTAGAAAAATGAGTCAACTTAGTCATGCAATTATCTCATATGATGCACCTTCTTAAAGCAATGTGAAAATATGCTAACCTTTTCCCACTCAAGGGACTTACTGAAGAGAATGACTAGCAGATTTAGGGAAGAGTGGAAGACAGTGTGGCTGAAGTGCTACAGAGTGGGGACCAGGAGAGATGAGATCAAAGAGGTGTGGATCCAGATCATGAATCACATTAGTGATCTTGCACTTTTCCTTTGAGTAAGATGAGAAGACATTGAAGAGTTTTGCACAGAGGAAGGACACAATCTGGCTTACAATGGGTTCTTTCTGGAGTTTGTGCTGTGAGAAACTGTGCAAACAAGAGCAGAAGCAGGAAGACCAGTTAAGAGGTATAAGAAATAGAAAATATATATATGTATCTGCCCCTGAGTCCTGGCACAGAGCTCCTAAAACCCTTGTAATTTCCTAAATTATAAGAGTGATAGGAGCATCTTTTGTTTTAATGAGGCGACTCTGAATGGGTTGCTGGCTGCTCACCAGAGAGACCAAACCATGACTAGAAGCTTGGGATTTTCAACTCCACCACTCTATTCTCCAGAGAGGGAAGGGGGGCTGGTAATGGAGTTAATAACTGATCATGCTTATATGAGAAGACTCCACAAAATTCCAATAGTGTGGGGTTCAGAGAAGTTCCAGGTGGGCAAACACATCTACACCAGGAGAGTGATGTCTCCCAACTCCGCAGGGACAAAACCTCCTCCACTCGGACCCTCCTGGACCTCACCTTATGTATCACTTCACCTGGTTGTTCATCTGTACTCATATTCTTTAATAAGTTGGTAAATGTAAATAAGTGTTTCCCTGAGGTCTGTGGGCTAGTCTATCAAAGTAATTGAAACTGAGGAAGGGGTCATTGGAACCTCTGATCTATAATAGGTTGGTAGAAGCACATGTGACAACCTGGGTTTGCAACTGGCATCTAAATTGAGGGTGGGGGTGTCATCAATGAGACCCCTTGACTCCCTGGACTCAGGATTGACCCTTGAACTCAGAAATGACCTCCTGAACTCAGGAAACATCGAGAAGCTTCTGCCTGTTAATTTCATCTTTTAGAAACTAACATATTGCTAAAACAAGAAAAGAAATATTTGAGGACCCAACACCAGCACAAATGAATCAGAAAGTGCTAGACAGTTACCTCAGTTCCATTATAATGTTAAAATCTCCCTGTGAATAATCCTCTTGTTCTGTATACTTGAAAGCAGAAACTATTAGGATCCACAGTTGGTAAGGCAGTGACAATAATAATAAAGTTAGTCTTAACTGATGTGGGAAACAAAGGCAGAAGAAAAATTATTAAATTTCCTTTCTACTTAGAGCCCATTGACAAGTCCTTGAAATAGGTAGAGTGACATTCCTCTAGGAACTCAAATGCCTTGATGTTGACACTTTGCTAAGGGCAAAAGGCAATTTTAACCCCCACCCCCCATCCTGTAAGCCTACTTTAACATATAAAAATTCCTTTGGCAACTTCATTTATCTCTAACCCCCCAAGATACATGTTGGCAATTATCCCCCCAAGCATATGGCCCACCCATATACATCTGAAGGGTCTCATGACTAAAGTTTTATTAGATGGTAATAAATGACCTTTTCCCAACAATAGCTAACCCCCTCAAGGTCCCGGAAATCTTGCTTCCAAATTCTTTAGAGACTTATGCTATCCCTAACCCCCTCCAACTTGAAAGTATATAATGGGCCACTCCTCATGACCCCGGTGCAGCTCTTTCTGGCCACGGGTCCTATCCCCATGCTTTCATAAAATCACCTTTTGTTACCAAAGACATCTCAAGAATTTTCTTGGCCCTCGGCTCCAAACCCTAATGTCTTTCCCACATCATTAACAATGAGTAGTCAGCCTGCATATGAATTTCTGGAATGTATCAAATTTGGGGAAATATTAATACTGGGATCTCAGATGGGTGCTATGGGTCACCGAGACTAAAACAATGGCACTACACAAATACAAAAGGTATGGAAAGAGGAAAATCACAAAAAAAGCAGAGAGAAAAAGATTCCCACGTGCAGAAAGATAATCTGAAGGCTCCAGCAGCAACATCGAGTAGATTAGGGAGACATGTGGTCAATATCAGGTTGACTAGCCAGCTGACTGTAGGTATATGTATGGTGCAAAAACCTAGTCAGCTTTTCAAGGTGAACTTGAAGGAATAAAACTTACCAATAATATCCTCATTCAAGAAAGAGTGGAATACTCAGCAGTATGACAAATTTAGGGATTAGGCAATGAGGTAAGGGAAAAGCTACTAAGACTGTATTACAAAGACAAAGGCAAAGGCTCCATGAATTTGTAAAAGAATGCAAAAACCAGGAAAGAGGCAGAGATCCCGGGACAATGAAATTATCAATCTGGAGCTCTTTGAATTTTTTAAAACTGTACAGGCTGGATCCTGGCAATAAAGGCTGAGGGCAGACCTTGCAGGTAAGGATAAGTAGCTACTTTATGATGGTGTGAGGAACATAGGGGCAGAGGTTCTGGTGGTATAGAAGTTTTCCATGCACATGTAGATAAAACATCCACCTAAGTAAACATCTGAAAAAAATAAGTAAAGGGAATATAGAAAATGTTACTCTCATATTACTTACAAAGAGGCAAATTTGAAGTTACATATAAAAAGTAACAAAATCACTTGCTTATTTACTTCTAAATTGAAAAATCAATAGTGTTAGAGACTCCATGCATTTATGAAACCTGGTGCTGAATTCAGAAAAGTAGTCCTCACTAAATGTCTGGTACTCTTTCCACTTTTTCAATCATTTTTATTTTGTTATATGGAAATATCCTTTATAAAAACAAAATCATAAGTGAAATATATTAAAAAAGATGAAAGAAGATGTTCTCTGGTTGAAGCAGGCAGACAGGAAAATGAGAGTCATATCTCTTCGGTCTTCCTCTTTTTCTTTGTGGTGACTGGAGGCTCAATGGGCCCTTGGAATTGTTGGAATATACATTAAAAAAGCACCATGTGTTGTCATGATGGTAAAATATTAGAGTGAGCTGATATTGTTTGAATAATATTTCATTCCTAAATATTTAAATCATTTTATTTCAGAAAAAAAAGAAGAAAGGATGGGAAGTAAACATTTGATTGATTTCTGTTATGGACCATGGGCCCACATCTGGAGTAGGTAATAAGTCAGCACGTGATCAACATTACCCCGTTATGTCCCTGTTTCTTTATTGAGCACCAGATGCAGTTGTCTTGCATTTAAGAATCTCTTGTGACATATTTAGACACCAGAGTCTTCCGAGTAGGGTGGTATTAGAAGAATAAAGCAATCGAGGCCAATATAGATCAAAATCCATCTAGAACATATATTGATTGAGTTAAAATACTACCTGGCATCTCACACACTGTAAAATCAACCTTTTTGTCCATCTTTCATGTTCTCTCCTTCTCAAGTGCATGGTTAAATTTGTATAAGTCTTATAATACAGATACTCTGTAGATGAACTCTTTAATTTAGGGAATTATACCTTTACATTAAAAAGTAAATTTAAAAAATGCCTATTTTAATCATATGTTCTATCTCTATACCTCTGATATGGTGGTCTGAAACTGATTAATAAAATTTTAGAACTCATTAGCATGCACGTGTGATGTGGGGTGTGCGCTCGCGTGTGTGTGTATACACATTTACTTTGAAGTCTCAGTGAACCAGAAGTTTTTGACAAAAGAACTGATGATCGAACTAGGCAGAACTTAGGTTAAATGACTAGAAATTCATAAACTTGCAAATGAGGACAATGTTGGTATCTGAATTAATAGGGGAAAAAAATGAACAGCCTATTTTTAATTATCACCTCTCCAGTATAATCCTCTTTTACAGATTCATTTTAATGACTCCCTATATTTAAAACAAGCCTTTACATAAATAAGCAATTCTTTTATCTTCTTATTTTTTCCTTTTATGAAATCTGCTCATTTCAACAGCTATTCCTACCATTTAAAAATTTTCCTCTAAACTTCTTTCATCTTTATCTTTTGTGCCCCTTAGATTACCTTCTTTTAATTATTCTATTGCTCAAAAAAAGCCTGAGTCAAAGTATCACATAATATACTTTTCTATCTCTAGCTCATCCTTAACGTCTTTTATTTTTATTTTTCAATTTGTACAATAATACACTAGTTTTATTTTTATTTTGAGCTTCCACACCTCCAATTTTGTAAGTAGTCAGAACTGTTACTCCAACTAAAAGTTATTAACAGCCCTGCACTTGTTGAAACAACACTTCTAAAAAACTTCAGTTATGATGAGCAATACAGTTTGAATATACCCTTTTACCTTATATGAAATCTCATCTTGAAATCTAGGTTTCTGATTTAATATTCATAATACTCAAGTATATTTTTTAGAAATAGAAGCAAAATTTTTTAAGTATTTCACCTTTAGAAAAATGTATAAACACAACAATCTTCCTTTAAAAATTTAACATTGAAAGGCTTATAACTTCAATATAAGCACAATTGCTTCAGGTTTCAAATTCAAGCACAATGGCTTAAATCGCTATTATTCCTGGTAGGCAATTTATCTAGTGTTTGATCTGCTCACTGAAAGTAGAGCCTTCTCAGAACCACAAACAATCCCAGCCACAACAACATCCTTAGAGGAGCTGAGGCATTCCTGGAGAGTTCATGCCCACTCAACCCAAGATGTCTCCCTTTCCTGGCAGCCTTGTTCTCAAACCCAAATTTCACACTCTTATCTGAAAATAAAAAAAAGGAAATCTCATTTAAAATGGAGTCAGGAAGCCCCGAAGGGAAAGTTCTCACATACATCCCACTCATTGCAGCCCACATAACCAGCAGGGAAAAGGAAGATAATTATTTCAACAAGGGAGGGCACTTTTCACATGCGAATTTATTTCCTGCCTTTAAGGAAGGAAGATCCATGCCTACCTTAACGCACTAACCACAGCGTGCAACCAATGAGAAATTTCCACATCAAACTCTTGTTCTTTTTCAATAAACTTTTGTTTAGAACAACCCTCCCCAGTTTCCTCCTTAAACCTAATATAACCTTTCCTTTGTCTCTTCAGACATGCCTCTGGTTCACCATAGCTTGCTTGTCCTGATTGCAATTCCTCTGCTCTTCCCAAATAAACTCATTTTTCTTACTTAAATAAAACTGCTCTTTGCTCTGTTTAAAGTTTACACTTGTCTCATACTCTCATTAACAACTGTTTTTGGTTTTCTGAGCCATTTTTTCACTTCTCTGCCCTCTAACAAACCTTTTCACTGTGTCCCTTATTCCATGGTACATATACTGTACCTCTTCAAATGTTTACCCGAATAGTCCCTTCATCTTTTTGCCTTACTGAACAAAAAATCAGGTTTTAAAAGAATCGTTACTTTCTTTCTCACACTCCACATATCACTGATATTCACTGTCCTCCTTATACCCAAATACCCCTTTCCCCCCCTTCTCTGAAACATCATTTTGCTTTGATGTTAACTCCATTCACTTTCTTTTTTTTTTTTTTTTTTAAAGATTTTATTTATTTATTTGACAGAGAGAGACACAGCGAGAGAGGGAACACAAGCAGGGGGAGTGGGAGAGGGAGAAGCAGGTTTCCCGCCGAGCAGGGAGCCCGATGCGGGGCTCGATCCCAGGACCCTGGGATCATGACCTGAACCGAAGGCAGACGCTTAATGACTGAGCCACCCAGGTGCCCCAACTCCATTCACTTTCTAAGACTTTTTGTAACCACAAACAATAAATCTCCCAATCATAACCCCCCATTCTCTGGACTTTGAAATTGGCTCATGTGTTTCCAAACCAGGGTCTTCTCTTTTCTATTTTCCTTGGTGAAAGTATTAATATATAATCCACTCAGAATTCATTCAAATTTTCTCTCTCTCTTCCTTTCTTTTTGATAGTCCTGAATTTTAACTACTTTTACCTAAATTCCACATTATCTGTTTACTCCAATGGCCATATCCCGGATGTGTCATCACTGATACTTATTCCAAATCTGTTATCTCAAATTTAAACATCTCTTCCTTTTTTATACAATTTACAGTCCTTCCAGCCCAGTAATTCCATCTGTCTTTTACCCCTTATTAGCCCACTCAGAGTTATAACTCACTGTTGTAGAGATCACAATTCTCCTTCATATGGAACTTTAGATACAATGCAATCCAAATCAAAATCCTCCCTTTTTTTTTCTTGGTTAAAATTGACAGTATTGAATTGCTTGTATAATGTACATGGAAATACAAAAATAAATTTAACATAAATGCAATATTTAAAACAATGTAGTAGTCATACAAAAATATACAAAGCAGACAAGTAATCAAACCAAACTGAAAATCTGAAGAGATTCATGAATATAAACATATCATTTACAGTAAAATGGCACTACAGAGCAATTGGCAAAATACGCAATTTCAGTAAATGCAGTTGAGACAAATAGGCATCCATATAGAAAAAAATAGATTCCACTTTCATGCCATGCCCCCAAATTAATAAAGTATTGAGAGGCATATGAAAATATTTTTATATTCTAAATGTAAGAAAAATGTCCTAAATAATACACAAAAGCAGCAACCTGAAAGGGAAATGTTGGTAAAAATGACTAAATTAACATTAAGATTTTCCATTTATAAGGTTGTTTTTAAAAAAATTATTGATTGTATTTTCATCCAGAGGTTATAGTTATGTTTGAGAGAGTCAGTTTGAAAGGAATTTACTCAACTATTGGGGAAATGTTATCTCTTTAAACATTTATGCTGCCCCATTGTTTCTCCCTTATTCTTTGTTTTTGTCCTCTCTTCTCCAATTACATATGTTTGACATTTGATCTTCATTCACAGATCTCCTTTCCTTCCTTCTTTCCTTTCCTTCTGTTCTTTCCTTTTTCTTTCTTTTTTTTTCCTTCTTTCTTTCTCTTTCTTTCTTCTTTCTTCTCTTTCTTTTCTTTCTTTCTTTCTTTCTTTCTTTCTTTCTTTCTTTCTTTCTTTCTTTCTTTCTTTCTTTTCTTTCTTTCTTTTTCTTTCTTTCTTTCTTTCTTTCTTTCTTTCTTTCTTTCTTTCTTTCTTTCTTTCTTTCTTTCTTTCTTTCTTCTTTCTTTCTTTCTTTCTTTCTTCCCTCCCTCCCTCCTTCCCTCCTTTCCTTCCTTCCTTCCTTTACTTTTTGCTCATGTTTCAGTGTTCAGTGTGGATAATTCCATTGACCTGTCTTCAAATTAATTGATCATTTTGTCTGTTCTTGCCAGTTTTCTAATAAACTCATCAAAATATCTTCATTTCTGTTACTGCAACTTTTCTACTTCTATTGGACATCTTTTTATTGTTTCTTTCTCCCGAAATTTCCCATTTGTTCATACATTTTTCTTGCCTTTTCCACTATATCCTTTGATGAATTTTTCATACTTTAAAAAAGTCCCTGTCTGATTATTCTAACATATGTGAGCTCTCTCAGTCTGAATCTTTTGAATATTTTAATCTCTTGACACTGTGTCAGATTTTCTTGCCTCTTCTATGTCTTAACGACTGAGCCACCCAGGTGCCCCTTCCTCTTCTATGTCTTGTAGTTTTTTTAAATTAAATATTAGTGATTGTATGAAAGAGAACTATATAGACTATAGAGACAAGTAATTATTACTTCAGTGAAAGGCATGCCTCTTCTCTCAGGCTAGTCTGTATTTTAAACTGGGACCAGGATTTTTGTTGCTTTAATAGACTCAGTTTATCACAAGCTTTAGTTAATTTAAAGGGCAGAATATGATAAAACAACAACAACAACAACAACATTATTTTAGTAGGGCTCAGACTACGTCTGTCCACAGGCCTTTATATATATTGTATTTTATATATTTTATTTTATGTATTTTTCTTGCACTGCACACAAAAGTTATCAGGTCCTACTTAACTAAACCTAGGTCTGGCATGGAGGTCTCTCTCAGCAATCCTGTTCCACCCCTAGCTGCATACTGTCACTGCTTTATACCACTGTTTCCACTCTTACTGTCCTATAACATAGTATCCATATAACACAAAGAGCAATCCAATTTACTTGTAATATCACATCTTTCTGCCTGGAGTGTTCTTTCCTTAATTATCTGTGTAGCTAATTCCCCACTTCCTTCAGGTTTTTGCTTAAATGCTATATCAATAAGAGCTCATTTCATCATCTACTTAAAATTGGAACTATTCTTATCCCCACCTCCACTGATATTGCTCTCCTTTTTTCCCCCCATAACTCTTTTAATCTTCTAACATACTTATATGTTGCTTATTTATTATATCTATTGCATATTTTTGGTGTGCTGTCACTAGAATGGCAGTTCCATGAAGGCAGGCATCTTTGTCTCTCTTGTTTACTGATACATTATAAGCATCTAGAAGAGTGCCTGACATACAGTCAGCTCTCAATAAATATTTGTTAAATGAATGAATGAATGAACACATTGTTATAGCATGAGGAGATATCTGGTAATAAGAATCTGTCACAGAGGTTAAAATTCTGATATTTACAGAATTATTTAGCATACATCATCTTTAAATTATTTAGCAAAGGGTTTGAGTCTCAGGGAGTTAGGGGAAAATAGAGAACTATAATTCATAAAACAACTAAGAAAAATTCATGTACCTCTGTGTCTCAATATTCATCTTCTAAGGTTCCTTTTTGAATAAAATTGCACGCTTAGTATCTAGCAGAATACTTGAATGTAGAGGATGTATTAATTTCACCACAAATGTATGCATAATATATCAAAATAAATATGGGTGCATATATGAATATATGTGTGTTTAATGTAAAAGTATTAGTGAAACTAATTGTTCAAGAATTAAAATTAAAAAACTTCATAAAAATGTGATTTTGTTATTGTGGTTTCTATTAAATCATCAAGATCTTTTAACAAGTTTTGACGTTTTATGATCACAAAAATTGTCTGGTATTTTTTTTTTTAAAGGGAGAGAGAGAGTGCTTGTGTGAGCAGGGGGAGTGGGGACAGCCAGAGGGAGAGGGAGAGAGAGAATCTCAAGCAGACTCCATGCCCATTGTGGACCCCAACCCGGAGCTTGATCTCACAACCCTGAGATCATGACCTGAGCGTAAATCAAGAGTTGGATACTTAACTGACTGAGTCACCCTGGTGCCCCTAAAATTTTCTGGTATTTTAGGACATAAGATAATTTATTTTTTGAAAATAAAATGTTGGACTTTTATTTTATTTATATATCATATATTTTAGTATTGGCAACAGTAATGACAGATAAGCTTTTATTTTTTATTTTTTTAAGATTTTATTTATTTATCTGACAGAGAAAGACACAGCCAGAGAAGGAACACAAGGAGGGGAGGTGGGAGAAAGAGAAGCAGGCCTCCCCCCGAGCAGGGAGCCCGATGCAGGGCTCGATCCCAGGACCCCGGGATCATGACCTAAGCTGAAGGCAGACGCTCAACAACTGAGCCATACGGGCACCCCCAGATAGGCTTTTAAACTGAAAAAAAAAAAAAATTCTTTGCTATTTTACATATAATCTTCATTTATCTTAATTAAACCTCTCCTATGATTTGAAAGTAAATCTATTTACACTGATTTACTTTTATGAAGTTTGATCCACACTTTTATTTTGTATAAAGTTATTTTTAGACAAAGCTAAGGAAAAAAAAATCATAAAAATATATAGAGCCATTCATTTTACTCCATGGCTAGAAATTAATGCAATGATTTGGCACCTAAGTTCTACCACGGGTCCCATGTAGATGTATCAGAAATAGCATTTTATTCTGAATTGATACAAATGCTTTGGGGTAAAATAGCAAAGTAAATAATGTTCAGATATATCTTCAAGAACTTGCTGTGTTAAAAGGTAGTAGAAATGAGAGGAATCTGATTTTTTTTAATATACTGTCTGATATAGGTTAAAGGAGTAGAGATGATTTGATATAAACAGCTTCTCTCTTCAGAAGATGTTATTTTGAGTTTTAGGAATTTTGAGTACAAATGTTCTAGTCACTTAATTGCATGTAGAAAATTTGTTAGAAAACAAATTAGTGTTTCAGATTCCTGTGCATGAATATACTTTTTCATGAAATTTAATTATATATACTAAAATATATATGAAAATTAAAAATAATTATCTTGATGCATTTATACTTCCTTCTTTTTTCTTGCTACTTTATATGAAGAGAGACTATTTTTAACATTCAAAAAATAAGCCATATAATTCATTAACTTTTGGGCCATGTATCTGTGTTTTGCTATTTTTATTATCCAGACATTGAAATAATTAGAAATAGGTTAAATAATTTAAAAATAATTTGAACAGTGGGAGAATGACAGCAAGTTCAAATATTTTTAATTATAATTTGATAGCTTATATTACATTTGGATATGACAGAATACCCTTAATATAAGAAGGCAGAATACATTACGATGGATAACCAGATACATAGTCTTAAAATTTGCTTAATTATAATAGTCATTCTCTAGAGAGAGCTGAACACTGAAGTGTCCTTTTCATCATGTAATGGAATATTAATGTCTCTTCTTCCATTCTCCTTCCCTCCAAATCCTCACAAACAGTGATGAGGAGTACTACCCTTCTTTTACGCAGGTTTTTACCCAGAAGGATAAGCACAGTTATAATCATATAAGCATCAGCCTCCAATTCTGCTGCCCTAGAGAGAGTAAACTCTTACCAGTTTATGGTCATTCAGAAAGGAGCTGGGGAACAAAAAAATGACACATCAGCTTTAGTCCCTGGTTGTTTTTATGCTATGGACATCGATTGTGAAAGGAGAACATCCAGCAGTTTCTGATTACAGAATGTAATTAAAGTTTTTTGAAATATTACATGACTTACTTTTAGGGAAAAAAACAGTAGTATTTGTAATTTTTATAGGCTAGAAGTTTTTACAAGATGGATTTCAATAAGAGACAGATGGCTTTTTAACAAGTGCCTCCTACATCAATGCCCTGTGGTATTATAGGAAATAAGTCATGATTAGATTTTGTTTCATTCTTAATGTTCACAATAAGTGTTAGAATTAGAAACTTGACTACTGGATATTTAAAAAAATTTTTTTTAATTAATTGCAGAGTATATACTCGATGATGGTGACTACTGGGAAAATATAATTTAAAACAAGACAAAATCTCCTTTCAACTCAGAAAATCTCTCCACAAAAGTAGAAGAGAAAGAAAACAATTTTATTATTGAATAAGGATTAAGCCAGGAAGTGATGTGCTAAGAGATTGCAAAGACAGAAAGAAATCTCACCATTTTAAATAGCAAAGCTGATATAACCCATCACATACATGTTCTCAAGATAAATAATAACTAGTCCTCAAGCAAAAGGACAGGAAGCACCATTTGTCACAGATAGATCATCCTAAATTCACTTGATAATTGCAGTGACCATCTGCATTAGCTTTATCTAAAGGAAAATTAACTTGTTCTATGTTTATGACAAGTAATTTTGCAACTTGGAGCAAGGCCCTGCAGACATAGGCTTCTACTCTTCCACAGAAACTGGGAGATGGGGCACTATGATCCTTATGCATATATTTCAAAAAGAGAATTCCCAGGTCCTTGAGAAAAATACCCCTTCAAACTGGCAACAGTCCATTTAGCTTTTTAAAATACATATAAATTTCATAGATACAGAGAAAGAACTTAGATTCATATGTTTTCTAAAGTAAATGCTCTAAGAAAAGGGAAAGTGGGAAAGTCTATTCCCTTATTTTCAGCAGGGAGAATTAAGGCTCTTGTTTTAACTTGTATTTGTCCTTATATGATGAGTCCAATTCATTTAGTCTATCTGCTAGATTACTTTCGAAATTAAAGTCCAAATGTAAACACACATACACACATATATGAATACACAGACACAGCAAATATCTATGCTAGAAACTAAGATTCTAAGATTACCCTTTCATTAGTACTGTATGTGGTGTGGGTTTAACATTCAGAGTGAAACTATTTCTATTTTCCTATTTCAGTTGTACATATCTTTTATTTTAAAGATGCCTTGGATATCATTTTCTTTCTTGAGGTTGCTAACAATGAAGAAGAGCAGATATTCCTGAAGACATTGTTTCTCTTGATTCTATTCAATCTTCAATTCTAGGGCATCCGAAAGCTAAACTCAACCCTCTTGTATCATACCAGGAGGGTAGTTAAAACTTTAACTGCTTATCAAGACTCATTTTAATGCATGCCATTCCAAATGCATTCAGGAGTTGCAATATTATTTGACCCATTATATTATCATTTTAGTTATTCATACTGGGTTTGGATTAATAAGTATTTTTATTTAGATTTTTTTGCAGGAGTACTTTAAAGGAGTTTTCAAAGCCAAAACAGGTTATATGCGATGATCCTTTTAGTTTTTCCTTGGCACCAATTTCCCATTCCATTGCTTCAGAATAACATAGTCTTTGCATAATGGCATTTTACTATTTTACAGCGAAGGAATTTTATTTTAGCTTTGCAATTTTGATTCTGTCAAGGTTGCAACTGTTTCATCCCCTTGCATTGATTCTGGCAATTCCAATTAAACATATTTGTTTCATGCAAGACTTCCTTTAAGGAAATCCTTTCACGTAGTTAATTGTCTTTTTTCTATGAGTAATGAAAAGGATACTATTGCTTAATCCCTCATGATTCTCTCAATCCCAATCTCTCTCTCATTCTTTCTCCTCTTCCTCTTCCCATTCTTCCTCCCCTTCTCCCTCTTTGTCTTTCTCTCCTCCTCTTCTCTTTTCCTCCCTGCTTCTTCCACCTCCCTCTTGAAAATTTTGCATGCTTTTTATTTCTGATTTTCTATAATTAGTTTCTGATTTTTAAATATTTACGGCATGATTTGCAGTTAAAACATCCCACATTAGAAGAAACATTATAGAGTTAAAAATACCCATCTTAAAACATAGCTTATAACAATTAAGAACTCACAAGCTGCAAAGTATAGCACAACAAAAACATCTAAGAAAAAAAAATCAGCAATGCTATGAACTCCTTTCCAATTATTTTACCCTCCTGACTTTTCAAAGGTAACCGCTAGAAAGATACTGTTTATCATTCTCCTTGAATTTCTTTACATTTTCTTACTTCTATACATGATTATCAAAGTGTATATATGTATCAAATTATTCTGCCTCTTGATTTTTTTCTGCCTCTTGATTTTAAAATATTTTATACTCAATACTGTGAAATCATCCAATTATAAATTTATGAAACAAATGATCTAACACATTTCTTTTATTGCTCAATGAGAATCTATTAAATAAATATGTTGCATATAATTAGCATTGCAATAGACACTTAGAACCCTTCCATTGTTTGTCGTTACATAAATGGTACCATTAACATTGTTTTACACTTTATTATATATATGTGCAAGGGTCTTAATATAAAAATCATTAAAATTGAGAAAATGAAATCTGTATTCAATTCAATTCAATTTAAAGGAGTTTTCAAAGCCGAAACAGGTTATATGCGATGATCCTTTCAGTTTTTCCTTGGCACCAATTTCCCATTCCATTGCTTCAGAATAACATAGTCTTTGCATAATGGCATTTTACTATTTTACAGCGAAGGAATTTTATTTTCGCTTTGCAATTTTGATTCTGTCAAGATTGCAAGATTGCAAGATTGTCAAGAATATAGGAGAGTCTAACACATTTTTCTCTGTATCGTTTTTTCTCTAATAGACTACTTTTTAGAGCAGTTTTAGGTTCACCGAAAATTGAATAAGGGGTACTGAGATTTTCACATATAGCCTTGCTCCTACTCATTCATAGCCTCCCGCATTATCAATGTCCCCCACCAGAGTGGTACATTTATTACAATTGATGAACCTACACTGACACCTCATTTTCAATCAAATTCCATAGTTCACATCAGAGTTCACTCTTGGTATGCAGTCTTTGGATTTTGACAAATGTATAATGATATGTATCCACCATTATAATATTATAAAGAGTAGTTTCAATGCCCTAAAATACCTCTGTGTTGTACCTATTCCTCCCTATACCCCCTGACGCCTGTCACCACTGATAATTTTTATTGTCTACATAGTTCTGCCTCTTACAGAATATCATATAGTTGGAATCATATAGTATGTAGCCTTTTCAGATTGGCTTCTTTCACTTAGTAATATGCATTTAAGTTTCCTCCATGTCTTTTACTAGCTTGATAGCCCTAAATGATATTCCATTGTCTAGAAATATCAACTAGATTTTCTTAAGCCATTAATCTACTGAAGGACATCTTGGATGCTTACAGGTTTAGACAATTATGTATAAATCTGCTAAAAACATCCGTGTGCAGGATTTCGTGTGGACATAAGTTTTCAACTCTTTTCAGAAAATAACAGGAAGCATGATTGATGGATCATATAAGAGTATATTTAGTTTGTAAGAAACTGTTGAAGTGTCTCCCGAAGTGGCTGTACCATTTTGCCTTCCTACCAATAATGAATGAGTGTCCCTCCTGTTACACATCTTCTCTAGCTTTTGATGTTGTCAGTGTTCTGGAATCTGGCCTTTCTAAGAAATGTATAGTGTTATCTCATTTTTTGTTTTGATTGTATTTCCATGATGCCATATAATGGGGAGGATATTTTCAAATGCCTAGTTTCTATCTGCATATCTTCTTTGGTAAGGTGTCTGTTAAGTTTCTTATTGGCGAGTTTAAGAGTTTTCTATATATGTATGTATTCTTTATAACAGCTCATTATCAGTTGTGTCTTTTGCACATATTTTCTCTCAGGCTGTGGCTTCTCTGTTCATTCTTTTGGCACAGTCTTTAGCAGAGCAGAGTTTTTAATTTTAATCAAGTCAAACTGATCAATTATTTCTTTCATTGATCATGACTTTGGTGTGTATCTAAATAGTCATCACCATACCCAAGGTCATCTAGGTTTTCTCCTATGTTATCTTCTAGATTTATATTTTTGCATATTATACTTAGGTCTGTGATACAGGCTGAGTTAATTTTTGTGAAGTAGTGTAAAGTCTTCATCTAGATCCAGACTTGTTTGTTTTTTGTGGGTCTTTTTTGTTTGTTTTTTGGCATGTAAATATCCAGTTGTTCGAGCACATTTTTTGAAAAAAATCTTTGTTCCTTTGTATTGCCTTTGCTCCTTTGTCAAAGGTCAATTTACTATATTTATATACTATATTCATGTGGGTTTTTTCCTGGGCTCTTTGTTTTGTTCCATTGATCGATTTGTCTGTTCTTTTGCCAATACCATATGGTCTTGATTTCTGCAGCTTTATAGTAAGACTTAAAGTTTGGTAGTGTCAGTCCCCAACTTTGTTCTCCTTCAATATTGTGTTGGCCATTCTGAATCTTTTGACTCATCATCAGTGAACTGCAAGTCAAAACTACAAAAATAAATCACCTCACACCTGTCAGAATGGCTAAAATTAACAACACAAGAAACAACAGGTGTTGGCAAGGGTGTGGAGAAAGCAGAACGCTCCTGCACATAGGTGGGAACGCAAACTGATGCAGCCACTCTGGAAAACAGTACGGAGGTTCCTCAAAAAGTTAAAAATAGAACTATCTATTTAAATTTAGAATCAGGGGGCGCCTGGGTGGCTCAGTCGTTAAGTGTCTGCCTTCGGCTCAGGTCATTATCCCAGGGTCCTGGGATCAAGCCCCACATCAGGCTCCCTGCTCTGCAGGAAGCCTGCTTCTCCCTCTCCCACTCCCCCTGCTTGTGTTCCCTCTCTCACTGTGTCTCTCTCTGTCAAATAAATAAATAAAATCTTTAAAAAAATAAGAAAAATAAAAAAAAATAAATAAATTTAGAATCAGTTTGTTGATATCTACAAAATAACTTGCTGTGATTTTGACTGGAATTACATTGAATCTATTGATCAAGCTGGGAAGAAGCATTATCTTGGCAAAATTGAATCTTCCTATACACAAACATGGATATCTTTGAATTTTTTTAATCCTTCCTTTATATCTTTCATTGGAGTTTTGTAGTTTTTCTCAGATACATGTTGTATATATTTTGTTAGATTTATCCATATTTCATTTTTGGCAGTACTAATGTAAATACGTTTTTAATTTAAAATTCCATTTGTTCACTGCTGGTATATAGAAAAGCAATTGATTTTGTATATTTGCCTTGCATCCTTCAGCCTTGCTATAATCACTTATTAGTTCAAGGAGATTGTGTCTTTTAAGGAAATCACTTATTTCATATAGGTTATCAAATTATGAGTCTTAGAGTTGTGCATAGTATGCCTTTATTATCTTTTTAATGTCCAGGGATCTGTCATGATGTCTTCTTTTTCATTTCTGATATTAGTAATTCGTGACCCCTCTAATATTTTATTTGGCTGTCTGCTAGAGGCTTATCAATTTTATTGATATTTTCAGAGAAACAGCTTTTGTTTTTTATTTACCCAATTGATTTCCTTTTTCAATTCCACTGATTTCTGCTCTAATTTTTATTATTTCTTTCCTTCTGCTTACTTTGGATTTAATTTGCTCTTCTTTTTCTGGTTTCCTAAGGTGGAAGTTTAGATTATTGATTCCAAATCTTTCTTCTTTCTAATATATGTATTCACTGCAATAAATTTCCCTCTAAGCACTGCTTTCCCTGCATCACACACATTTTGATAAGTTAATTTTCCTTTTCATCTAGTTCAAAATATTTCAAAAATTTCTTTTGAGATTTCTTCTTTGATGCAAGTTTATAAGTATGTTTCTTAATCTCTAAGTATTTGGGTTCTTTCCACCTACCTTTCTGTTACTGAGTTCTAGTTTAATTCCACTGTGGTCTGAGAGCAGACATTTGTGTGATTTCTATTCTTCAAAATTTGTTGAAGTGTGTTAATGTAGCCCACAATGTGGTCTCTTTTGGTAAATCTTCCATGTGAATTTTACAATAGTGTGTTTTCTGTAGTTTTGGATGAAGTACTCTATAGATGTCAATTATTTCCAGTTGATTTATGTTTTTGTTGAGCTTAATTATGTCCTTAATAATTTTCTGCCTGATGAATCTGTCCATTTCTGATAGAGGAGTGTTGAAGTCTCCAACTGTAATAGTGGATTTATCTATTTCTCCTTACAGTTCTATCAATTTTTCTACATGTATTTTGATGTTTTAGGCATATTCTTATTAAGGTTCAATATGTATTCTTGCAGAATTGATCACTTTATCATTAAATAATGAATCCCTTTATCCTTGATAACTTTTCTTATTCTGAAGTCCATTTTGTCTGAAATTAATACAGCTACTCCTTGTAGACAACATATAGTTGTGTCTTATTTTTTGATCCTTTCTAACAATCTTTTATTTGGTGCATTTAGACTACTGATGTTCAAAGAAATTATTGCTATAGTTGGATTAAAATCTATTAATTCATTGCTGTTTTCTGTTTGTTGCTCTTGTTCTTTGTATCCCACTCTTTCTGTGTTTGTGGTTTTAATTGAGCTTCTTATATAATTCTATTTTCTCTCCTTTTTTAGCTTATCAGTGATAGTGTTTTATTACCCTTTTTTAGTGTTTGCTTGAAAGTTTGCAATATACATTTGCAACTAATTCAATTCCACTTTCAAATAACACTATACCACTTCATGGGTAATGTGACATTATAATAAAAAAATTTTTCTAATCCTTATCTCTCTTTTCTTATATATTGCTTTGTCCATTTTACTTAAAATAAGCATGCATTATATATAATTGAATAAAGTGTTGCTATTGTTTTTAATTAATGGTTATCTGTTAGATCAATTAAGAATAAGAAAAATAAAGTTTTTATTTTACTTTCACTTATTCCTTCTTCATTGCTCTTCCCTTCTTGATGTAGATACAAGTTACTGACTGTATCTTTTTCCTTCGCTCTGAAGAACTCTTTCAACATTTTTTGCAAGGCATTCCTACTGGCAACAATTCTCTCAATTTTTGTTTTTTTGAGAATATATTTATTTCTCCTTCACTTTTGAGGGATAATTTTGCAGGGTACGGAATTCTAATTTGGTGGAGGGTTTTGTTTTTGTGTGTGTTTTGTTTTTCCTTTCTCAATAATTTAAAAATTGATTCCACTCTCTTCTTGCTTGGATGATTTCTGAGAAGTTATGTAATTCTTATCTTTGTTCCTTTACTGGTAAAGTGGTTTTTGCCTCTGAGTTCTTTCAAGACTTTTTCTTTATCTTTAATTTTCTGTAGTTTTAAAATGAAATGCTTAAGTATAATTTTTTTTTTTAAATTCAACCTGGTTGTGTTCTGAGTTTCCCGGATCTGTAGTTTGGTGTCTGACATTAATTTGGGGGAACATTCTTATATATTATTGTTTTTGAGATTTATTCTGTTTTTTTTTTTTTCTCTCTCTCTTACTTCTTCTGGTATTCCTATTACATATATGTTACACCTTTTGTCAGCATTCCACAGTTCTTGAATATTATGTTCTCTCTCTCTCTTTTTCATTTCTGTTTACTTTGTTTTTCAGTTTTAGAGTTTATCTAGTGAGATATCCTCACACTCAGAGATTCTTTCCTCAGCCATGTCCAGTCTATAATGTGACCATAAAAAGCATTCTTCTTATTCCGTGTTTTTTATCTGTAGTATTTCTTTTTGGATCTTTGTGTGTGTTTTGTTTTGTTTTGTTTTGTTTTTTTGTTTTTTATTTTAATTCCAGTTATTTAACATACCGTGTTATATTAGTTTCAGGTGTGTGAGGTAGTGATTCAACAATTCCATACATCACCCAGTGCTCATCATGACAAGTGCATTCCTTAATCCTCATTATCTCTTTCACCCATCCCCCCACCCACCACCCCTTTAGTAACCATCAGTTTGTTCTCTATAATTAAGTCTGTTTCTTGGGTTGTCTCTCTCTTTCTCATTTTTTCCCCATTGCTTATTTGTTTTATTTCTTAAATCCACATATAAGTGAAATCATATGGTATTTGTCTTTCTGTGACTTATTTCACTTAGCATTATACTCTCTAGTTCCATCCATCGCTTTGCAAATGGCTTGATTTCATTTTTTATGACTGAATAATATTCCATTGCATATATATAGGCCCCATCTTCTTTATCCATTCATCTATCAATAGATACTTAGGCTGTTTCCATAATTTGGTTATTATAGATAATGTTGCTCTAATGAATTAGTGTTTTTGTATTCTCTGGGTAAATACCCAGTAGTGTGATTGCTATATCATAGGGTAGTTCAATTTTGAACTTTATGAGGCATCTCCATACTGTTTTCCATCTTTTCTGTTCTTTGAATATTCTTTCACTTTTTAAATTACATTTACCATATTTTATTTCATGCTGTTCTACTTTATCCATTAAATCCCTTACTATATTAAGATAATCATAATTGTTTTAAATTCTCAGTCTGATAATTCTAATATCCCTTCCTATATGAGTCTGATTTTCTTCAGCACTAGTTCCCATAGAGGCTGCAATAAGGTTCAAATAAATTATGATTCTCTGTATTCCCTTGTCTGTCTCTCCAATTTTGGGAGCAGTGGTTTGACTTGTGACTTCAATTCTAGTACAGATGGAAGAAACACTTTTGATTTTTTAGTTTGTTCAGCTTTTTATATAATAAGGCAGAGTGATGGGGTGCCTGTGTGGCTCAGTCAGTTGGGCATCTGCCTTCAGTTCTGGTCATGATTCCAGGGTCTTGGGATCGAACCCCATGTCGGGCTCCCTGCTCAGTGGGGAGTCTGCTTCTCCCTTTCCCTCTGCTTGCTGCTCCCCCTGCTTATGATCTCTCTCTATTTTTCTCTGTCAAATAAATAAATAAAATCTTTAAAAAAATAAAGTAGAGTGGCATCTTCTAAGCTTCTTACATACTGGACTGGAAGACAGAAATCTTCCTAATTCTTTAACCCTAATTCTAATTTGCCCCAAAAGTCATCTCTGTATCAGGAATATTACACGGATATTTTGCTAATATAATTTGTAAACCTTCAATAAATAAACTAAACTTACATATTCTTCAAATCATATTTTAAAGTCTTTTTCTCCTTCTTTGGAATCAAGCTCTTCTTTTCTAGTAAGTAGTTATGAAGATTTCTACTCAATTACAGATCTCAGTTTAGTTTTAATAGCGGAAGTTTCCTACACAGTCAAAATTTTATTATTATTTTTCTTTTGGAATTTGTGACTATTTATCAGGACTAGATATTCCTAAAGTATGCACATAATGATCAGTTTATTTTCAAATTTTCTGTGAGCAATGGAGACAGGCTAGATAGAAGAAATCTATTTTGACACACATACACACAAAGGAAAATTTTTACAGCTGTTTTAAATGATCTCTCTTTTTCACAAACATATAATCTCCTAATGGGTTTTTTTTCACTTTTTTTTCTAAGTACCTCTCAAATAAGTCTTACTTATGTCAAAATAATAAGTTAAGCAAGGTTTCTGGACACTAGATCAATGTGCAAAAATACTTAGCATTTCTATGCACTAGAAATAAAAATTTACAATTTATATAAAGAAAATAAAAAAGATTAAAAATATGAAAGAACACAGAATTTTTTTTAAATAATGACCCATTTAGGCTTTTCAATTTAGAGAATTAAAGATGACATTAGATCATCTTAATTTTGGTAGAAATTGTAGTACTTTAATACATGTCTGCTAGTAGTAATAATTTGGAGTGGTTCACACTTACAAATTATTGATATATTTAGTCTCAAATAGGAAACAATAAATAGAGTCATTTAAAAAGAGGTGAATCTGTAAAAGTTCATGAATCTGTGATAATGTTCATAGAAGGAGAAATAAAATAAAGTAGGCTATGTGAAAATTCACCAAGTCCAATAGGTGGAAATTAGTGTCCAATTTTAAAAAGTAATTATAAGTAATAATTTTTGTAGATGGATATATGATCATAAACAAGAGTTAGAAATTTGATCTAGGGAAATGGATTCCATTTTTTCTTGAATAAACTTAGTTCTACTATGATATATTGTTACTGTTTTTATCTACATAGATGCCTCTCTTTTGTCAAGTTATATATCTTTGGCAAAAAAAACCAAACATAAAATTTTGGTATCTTCTTGATAACTTAAAATCCTCTCATATAATACTGAAACTAGTGTTATTAAAGATATTCCTGTATTCTATAAAAAATGCTTATCACTCATCATCAAGGAAATGCAATTCAAAACCACAATAAGATTCCACTTCACCTTGGTCAGATGGGCTATTTATCTATTTATCTAAAGAAAAGAAAACCCACCAATTAGAAGAGATATATGCACTTCTATGTTCATTATAGTATTATTTACAATAGCCAAGATATGGAAACAATGTAAATGTCCATCCATGGATGAAGAACACTGGTATATATATATATATATATATATATATATATATATATAATGGAATACTACTCAGCTATAAAAAAGAAAGAGTGAAATCTTGCCATTTGCAGCAATATGGATGGAACTGAAGGGTATCATCTAAGTGAAATAAGTCAGATAGAGAAACACAAATATACAATCTCACTTATATGCAGTATCTAAGAAAACAAAACACATGAACAAGCAAAACAAAACAGAAACAGACTCATAGATACAGGATACAAACTGTTGGTTAACAGAGTGGGGAGGGTTAAGGAGTAGGCAAAATAAGTGAAGGAGATTAAGAGGTACTGAATTCTAGTTATAAAATAAATGTTATTAGATGTAGTGTACAACAGAGAAAATATAGTCAACAATATTATAATAATTTTGTATGGTAACAGATGGTAGCTAGACTTATCATGAGGTTCATTTCATAATGTATAAAAATATTGAATTACCATAATGTACACCTGAATCTAATAGGACATTGTGTGTCAATTATACTTCAAAAAAAGTATTCCCAAATTGCAGATACTATTGTAACATAAGGTTTAGTGAAAATTGTTGAAAATAAAGTATTGAGGCAGTTGTAAAATATATAACTAACTAATTTCTTTCCAAGGGTATCTCAAGTGAATTTTCTTTCTTTTTTCTTTTTTTTAAGATTTTATTTATTTATTTGAGAGAGAGAGAGCACAAGAGAGAGCATGAACAGGGTTAAGGGCAGAGGGAGAAGCAGACTCCCCACTGAGCAGGGAGCCTGATGTGGGACTCTATCTTGGGACTCCGGGTTCATGACCTGAGCTGAAGGCAGACGCTTAACCGCCTGAGCCACACAGGCATCCTCAAGTGAATTTTCTTTAAGTATTTAGTTATGTTCGTGGTTACATTTATTATGTTTTTATTATTTTATAACTTTATTTTTTATTGACTATGAATATTCTGCCCCTTACCTATTAGACTAAGCTATGTTTTTATATCCTGGGGGTTTTGGATTGTGCTGAATGGCACATGGGTTATTCTTCAGTGAGCAGCATGACTTTCAATGGAAGTGTTTAATGGGTAATACAGAGTCTTCCTCTCCACATTTTCTGATTGTTCCTCAAGACAGCACAGTTGTTATTTGTTTGGTGATCTCTGTCATGTGGTCAGTGCCTACTATTTCTAAAAATTATATCACTTCTTTACAGAATGGCTTCTAGCTTGTCCTGTCAAAGGGATATGTAGCAGTTTAATATTAAACAAAGCATTATCCTTATCCATCCATCAAGTCACCACTTACATTTTTCTCCACACAGAATAAAAGTTGAACGACCTTGTGTGTAAGAATCTCTGGAGAAAGCTTACCTTTACTTTGAAAGATGGGTAATTATCAATCTGTATCCATATTCAACTTTTTCATTCCATGCACCACATATATCTAAATTGATCTTTTAAAAATGTATAGATTTAATGCTTGTACTTTTTTGTTTGAAATCCATCAACGGATTCCTGCATTTTCTTGTTCTTTTTTTTTCTTGATAACTTTAACATTACTGTTGCTCCCAAAATCTAGTCCCCACCTAGTTCTCCAACCTCATCTACGATGCTATTATTCTTTTCCTATTAGCATCTGAGCCCTAGCCATGCTAATCTTCTCTGAGTTTTCAAAATCAATAGAACACCTTAAATTATCTATGCAATTTCAAATATTTTTTTTCATTATTTTCTGTCTGAGGTGATTTTAAGTACCTATCCTTGCTAAATCCTGCTCCTTTTCCAAATCTATTGGAATTCATATTATTTTTTATTCAGGGATACTTTTCTGATCTCACGAAGTATGCATTACAACAGAATGCTATATTTCTTCACCATAGCATACATCATGATTTTTAATTATTTGTTTAATATCTATTTTCTACAATGTCCAAGATCCATAAGAGCAGGGACCATATTGGAACTCTGTATTTATGTCTTCAGAGTGCCTTGCCTAGTGCTTGGTGCATGGTAGATGCCTAATAAATATGTCAATATATGTGTAAACTAATGTATAAATGAGAAACAAGTAAACTATTTGAAATCCATTTTTATTATTTATTTATTTATTTTTAAAAATTTATTTATTTGAGAGAAAGAGAGTGAGCAAGAGAGGGAGAGAAGGAGCAGGGAGAGAAAGTGAGGGAGAAGCAGACTCCCTGTTGAGCAGGGAGCTGGATGAGGGGCTCCATCCCAAGACTCCAGGATCATGACCTGAACCAAAGACAGACACTTAACCGACTGAGCCACCCAGGTGCCCCTGAAATCCATTTTCTAAAAAGCCATGAAAATATTAAAATTATAACATTCCTAATGAATTAGAACATTTATACAAAGAAGAAAATCATTTAACATATTTTTCCTAATGAATAAGGAAAGGTAATTTAATTTATCAAAGGTTTATTTTTCAACTTCATAGTTTTATGGAAAACTACTCAGAAATTTTAATGTAAAAATATCACTATTTAAAAGATTTAAATTCATATTATTCTTCTACAGTCATGTAAGCTTCATAAAACAAAAGACATATACCCCAATTACTTTGGTTCTAAGAATGTACATCCAGATGAAGACTTAATTATTACAGAAAAGTATAGTGGATTAATCTGGTATATGGAACTTATATGTTTGTTCACATGTTGGAAGGTTAAAGTAATAATTGGTTATACAAGTCTCATGATTTGAAAGTGTAAAATATACCAGTTCTGTGGAGAGATCTTTCCAGTTACATTTATTTCTTAAGGGAAACTGTAAGTGTACATTCTAAAAGGGACACTAGGGAACATAGTGGATCAAATATACTTTATATTACAAAAACTATATTCATTTATTTTTAATATGTGTTAATGCTTCTATGAAAACAAATTATTTTAGAATTAGCACATAAATTTTCTTTTAGATCTTAACAGCATGTATAATGATGTTGATTAAATAGTACCATACACAAATTATTTCAATTTCCAAAACTGATAAGGCATTTGAATTGTTTGTGCAAAATATTTGAAAAAATTAAACAATTCCATGTTTGGGGAAAATGTAAATGTATTGTCACTTCATGGCTTATATATGAAATAATACATATTATTGAATTATGCCTTCTATCCCAGGGAAATGATCCAAACTGCAAAGTTGGACCACTTTTATTTTTAGTTTTATCTGTGAAACACTTCAATAAAGAAAACAGCAATAACATTGAAAATGAGAAGTAATCTGTATCCATGCTAAGATATGATAGCCTATGACTATAAATATCAATTTGTATTCTATCAAGACATTGATCACATATAAATATATGCATCCTGTGTTTTACACTATTGAACTTTTATAAAAAGCAATTTTCTCTTTTAGCATTCATGAAAATACATAATAGATTCAGGTGAATGTATTCAGGCATTTTATATACGCTCCTTCTAACCTATCACAAAGAATATAAAAAACACATTTTATATATATCAGAGGGAAAAAACAAAAAAATTACATTTAATTATGTAGGGATTTCAGATAAAGTAATATTCTTATACACATTTTTATTGGTAATATAAATTTGGTACAACCCCTTTTAAGGAAAAAAAGGTTAGGTTAAAACCATATTTTATCATATTCATAAGTATTATCAATTAAGTTACACCTAATCCTCCTTGACCTTGTTGCTCAGACTTCTAGAATTTCCTAATTGGTATGCCAATCCCAAGAAGAAAACATTCATGAGGCTGTAAAAGTGAAAGTTTCTTAATAATTAATGTTTCCATGAAGAAAAAGCATATGACAAAGTACTACATCCATTCATGATAAAAACCCTCAAAAAAGTAGTTTTAGAGGGAACATAACTCAGCATAATAAAGGCCTATATATAAAAAAAACACAGCTATCATCACAGTCAATGGTGAAAAACTGAGAGCTTTTCCCCTGGGATTGGGAAAAGGTGGGGATGCCCACTCTCATCACTTTTATTCAACACAATACTGGAAATCCTAGCCATAGCAGTCAGAGAAGAAAAAGAAAAGCATCAAAATTGCTAAGGAAGAAGTAAAACTCTCATTATTTACAGATAACATAATGCAGCATATAGAAAACCCTAAAGACTCAACCAAAAAACTATGAAAACTAATGAATGAAGTTAGTAAGATCACAGGATATAGAGAAATCCATTGCATTTCTATACACTAATAATGAAGTAGCAGAGAGAGAAAGCAAGAAAACAATCTCATTTACAGTTGCACCAAAAACAATAAAATACCTAGGAAGAAACTTAACCAAGTAGGTCAAAGACTTGAACACCCAAAACTATAACGCATTGTTGAAAGAATGGAAGATGACACAAATGGAAAGATAGTCCATGCTCATGGATTGGAAGAAAAAATATTGTTAAAATGTCCATATTATCCAAAGCAGTCTACAGATTTAAGGGAATCTCTATTCAAATACCAACAGCATTTTTCACCAAACTGGAAAAATCATCCTAAAATTTGTATAGAACCACAAAAGACCAAAATGACCAAAGTAATCTTGAAAAAGACAAAATTGGAGATATCACAATCCCAGATTTCAAGATACACTACAAAGCTGTAGTAATCAAAACAGTACAGTACCAGTACAAAAATAGACACATAGATCAATGGAACAGAATAGAAAGCCCAGAAATAAACCCATGATTATATGGTCATTTAATCTTTGACAAAAGAGGCAAGAATATGCAATGAGAAAAAGTGTCTTCAACAAATGGTGCTGGGAAAACTGGACATCAACATGCAAAAGAATGAAACTGGACCACTGTCTCACACCATATACAAAAACAAACTCAAATGGATTAAAGACCTAAATGTGAGACCTAAAGCCACAAAAATCCTAGAAGAGGGCACAGACAGTAATTTCTCTGACATTGACCGTAGCAACATCTTCCTAGATATGTCTCTTGAGGCAATACAAATGAAAGCAAAAATAAACCTTTGGGACTACATGAAATTAAAAAGATTTTTCACAGCAAAGAAAACAATCAACAAAACTAAAAGACAACTTACTGAATGGGAGAATATATTTGCAAATGATGTATCTGATAAGGGGTTAATATCCAAAATATATAAAGAATTTACACAAGTTCTTTAACACCAAAAAAGCAATTAAGCAAATTAAAAATGGGCAGAAGATATGAACAGATATTTCTCCAGAGAAGACATACAGATAGATGGTCAACAGATACATGAAAAGATGTTCAATATCATTAATCATCAGGGAAATACAAATCAAAATCACAATGAAATATTACCTCAGACTTTTCAGAATTGCTAAAGTCAAAAACACAAGAAACAACAAGGGCTAGGGAGGATGTGGAGAAAAAGCAACCCTAGTGCACTATTGGTGGGAATGCAAAATTGTGCAGCCACTGTGGAAAGCAGTATGGAGGTTCCTCAAAATATTAAAAATGGAATTACCATATGATCCAGTAATTCCTCTACTGGGTATTTACCTAAAGAATATGAAAACACTAATGTGAAATGATATATGCAGCCTTATGTTTATTGCAGCATTTTTTACAATTGCCAAATTATGGAAGCAGCTCAAATGTCCATTGGTAGATGAATAAATAAAGAAAATGTGGTATGTATATTGGAATATATGGAATATTACTCGACCATAAAAAGAATGAAATATTGTCATTTGCAACAACATGGATGATCTAGAGGGTATGATACTAAGTGAAATAAGTCAGTCAGAGAAAGAAAAATACCATATAATTTCACACATATGTGCAATTTGAGAAAAAAAAAAACAAATGAACAAAGAAAAAAGAGACAAACAAAAAAACAGACTCTTAAATATAGAGGACAAACTGGTGGTTACCAGAGAAGAGGTGGGTGGGAGGATAGGCATATAAGTGAAGGGGAATGAGAGTACACTTATTGTGATGAGCACTGAGTATTACTGAACCCTTATATTTTTTGTACACCTTAAACTAATATAACACTGTCAATTATACTGGAATTAATATTTAAAAAAAAGAATTAATGTCTTTAATCAATACACAATTTGCTTACATCATAGTATTCATTCTCAACTTTTAAGTTGTCCTTATCTGGCCATGATTAAATTTTAATTACTATTTTTCTCAGTTGTTACTTTATCTTCAAATTCTGATCAGCATCAATTGCCATTATTATGCCATTTTTCTTTTAGACTTGCTTTTCAGTATTGTTTTCTAACTTTGATTAAAAGGATCTCATGGGTCCAGATAAGACACAATTAGAAAAGAAAAAAAAAAAGAATGGCTGTTATCTTGTGAATGAGTTCTGGTACTTCTGAGAAAGTAAAAAATGGCCCCTTCTGCAGGCAAACCGTGAAGTTCCTAACTGAACATAAACTATGCTCAACCAAGTCATTTTGCAACCACAAAAATGACTAAACATCTCCCTCTTCTGACTAGCTTCTTTAACAATGACAACTTTGGCCATACTTTCATCCTTTTGGCTCTAGATCAAAATAATAATAAAATACGTAATCACCAAATTTCCATTATTTCTTAACACATCCAGTCCACACCTGAACCTGTCTTCCTTTTTTTTTTTTTCTTAAAGATTTTATTTATTTATTTGACAGAGAGAGACACAGTGAGAGAGGGAACACAAGCAGGGGGAGTGGGAGAGGGAGAAGCAGGCTTCCCGCGGAGCAGGGAGCCCGATGCAGGGCTCGATCCCAGGACCCTGGGATCATGACCTGAGCCGAAGGCAGACCCTTTACGACTGAGCCACCCAGGCGCCCCTGAACCTGTCTTCCTTTATCCGTACTACTTATAATGATGCTGCAATATCACAAATCGTTTAAGAAGACCCTTCCTCTGTTTATTGAGACACATCCATGGCTCTTCTATAATAAGTAAATAAATCTTTTGTTTTAAGTGAGAGAGTGTTCCTGGAGATGTTTGTTCAGTGAGCTTTACAATATGTGTAGAATGTTTTTAGAATATCCTATAAAATTTTAATTTTTGCCATTACCAATGAAAATCTTACATATTTACAATTATTCCAGCTAATTATAGTATTAAAATAATATTTACATCATATTTGAACTGTCAGAGTATCTTACAGGATCTTTTAAGCCATTCTCACATTTAGTTTGTTGAACTGTCTACTCTTTCACCTAGGGTCATATACTTCAGTGGCAGAGCCAACAATTCCTTTAGTGTCATGATTCATGTTTTTGATAAGTATAACATAAAAATATATATCACTCATAATAAAAAATATTTCCTTTTACTATCATGTTCTAGGTACAAATTTTAAGATAATGCATACAATTAAAAGAAATATATTTTGTTCATAAAGTTTTGTTCTTAGTTGTTCTGAACAAATGTTTATTTCAGCAATAATTTGAGTGTAGAAATAGGTTTATTAAAACCTGTTTAACTTTAGCTCAAGCAGTTATTCTGTATTGGATATAAGCTAACTTTTAAATCTCAGATGTATTAAAATGTATCACGCTCTGTCTTTCATTGACTATATAAGTAAATTTTATCCCAATAGTAGATACTCTCTTACTTTGATAAAAGTTGCAACTTTTCCCTTATAATTTTGCCAGGCATAGAATTCAGATGTAGTTACTACAAAGATCCCATCAGTCTATTATTTTTCTTTTTTTTTTTTTTTTACTGGACCCCTTTATATTTTTAAATAAACTTTTTATTTGAACAGTGATAAGTTTACAGAAAAATATTGAATGTAACAGAAAAAAATTCCATGTATCCCAAACCAGTTTCTCCTGTAATATCATCTTATATTAGTACGTACATCTGTTACAATTAATGAACCAAAAATACTGACATACTATTATTAATCAAAATCCATAGGTTATTATTCATTAATTTTTACTTAACATTATTTTTCTGTTTCTGGATCTAATTTAGACATCAGATTACATTTAGTAGCCATGTCTCCTTAGGCTTCTGTTGGCTATAGCGCTTCTCAGACTTTCCTTTTTATTATATCCTCTCTTAAGAGTTTTGAGGAGTACATGCTAGGTATTTTATAAAATATTCTTTCTTCCAAAGTGGTTATTCCAATTTGCATTATAGCCAGGAGTTAAGGAGAGTTCCTGTTGCTTTGCATCTTTTCCAGGAATTGATATTTTCAGTGTTTTGAATTTCAATCATTGTAATAGATGTGTAGTAGTATCTTATTGTTTTATTTCGAATTTCTCAAGTACTTTAATTATATCAAGAGACAAGATAGCCTTCTCAATTAAAAATCTCATTGAATGTTACATTCTATAAGATTTCGTTACTATGACATTACTTCATCTACCATTTTATACATAACTATTGTGGCTTTATTACTGTAAAACAGGCATAAACAATAGTGGTTTGAATGAGATTAGGTAGTCCAGGTTCTCTCAGGATTGGAGTCGCAAAGCGTTGGGTAATGTTCTATAGGTATAATGGTAATATGCAATTAAATATCAGGATATAAGATGTGCACAGCACCCTGGCAGAAATCAGTGGACTAGTCATGTATTAGGGTCTGGCAAGTATTTAGGTGTCAGAATGTCTGAAAACATAAAGCTAGCCCAGATGAATACATATAATATTAACTCAATGATAGATTATTTTGTCTTCTAAAATTGAGTAAGTTTCTTAAAAAATACATAAGAACTAGTGAAGTATCCAGATGTAAAAGAAACTAGGTAGACTTTTTTCCTAAGGTACCATGCTAGTTTCATTTTAAAGAAACATATTGTTAGAAAATATAATACTAAGAAAATAATTCGTGATATAAAAATGGTTTAGAGTCTAGTATGTTTTAAAGTTGTAAAAAATAAGTTACTTTCTTGAAGATATTTCAATAATAAAAATTTCATGTGTCTAGCACATAAATAGAAAACCCAAATCTAAACACAACTGGTGTTTGATAATGATTGGCCATTGCTTAAGAGTAACACTTTTTCTTGTAATATCACCATCCAAGACCAACATCAACACAGTTCAATACACTTACCACCTTTATAATCCACTGTTATGGCAAATAAAACATATGTCCCCTTAATCAGAGCAGCAGGCTCTCATAAACAGTATAGTAAAAGGGTTTTAATTTATTTTCCCCAAACCACAAACTAGAAAAAAATTTTAAATGATAATTTATAGCAGTGGAAAATATTATAAATATTTGGAAAGTTGTTATAAACAGTGGGAAACTGTTAAAAACAATAGTTGTATGCATAATGCAAATTGTATTCATCAATTAATGAAATCCTTTGTTTTGTTAACAGTGGTGTAAGAAGACTAATGCTGGGTAAGTTATCAAATCAGAAAATAAAATTGCTCTTCTAGTTGGGTAGATTGGTTTTCAATTAATATAAATACCAGAGTAATGACGGTGAATATCTATTACCAGCAAGGTACAACTAGACATCATTTAAACATTTATCATATATGTAAAATATATGATATGTTTAAAGGATTAATGGAAGATGAAAAATCATCATTAGAGAATCAGTTTAGTTGTTAGAAAATGTGTGCAGGACGATCAAACTCTCTGAGTTTTATTGACTTATTCTCCTTTTGTAAATTGAGAAAATTAATAAAGTCCATGGCTCAGGAGAAGAAGGAACAAATAGGATAAAGGAGGACTCTTGTATTTTACAGAAATAATGGTACTGAAAACAATCTGCTCTTTATCTGAATCAGATACAGCTGAGGAAAAACCCTGTGTAAGTACAATAAAGAATGATATCTGCTGAGGCTTCAGTGGCTAAAAGCAAACATGATGATTCACTGAAGCCATGTTATGAAGAAATGTGATCAGAAATTATTATCCACAAAGGGGGTAGATTTAATAGTTTATTTTATCTTGTTTAAATAGGAGAAAGGGAGAAATGTCTCAGGTCTATTTTAGGCAATTCCCTCAAATTTTCTTTTTTAATTAGGAAAGCAATGTATTCTAGAATGATATTATTATGTGTAAAGAAACAAAAAAAATCATATATAACCCACTTTCTAGGTTCTAGACAATGTTAAAATCTTCAAATATTTATTTCAATTATGTTTAATTAATTGTGGTTACTTAAATTTATCTATCTACACTTTATCCATCCTACCTCTGATTTTAACTGATTGCTAAGCAAGTCATTTTTAATAAAATTAGAAATTATTAATAATTATTGCATTAATTGCATGGTATCCATCACATGAATTTTCTCATAATATTACAGAATGAGATGGTTTCATATTTGTGCTATGTGTTAAAGTGACAATGAACCCTATGTAATTCTTACTATATGCAATGCTTCATTGTAATTATTTTGCTTAGGTAACTCATTTTATCCCTACAAAAGCATCTATGAATGAGACATTAATAGCATCCCCATTTCATATCTGAGAAACTGTGGGCACAAAAAGGCCAAATAACTAACACAGGAAATGTGGTAGATAGAATAATGGTTCCCCAAAGACACATCCTAATCCTGGAATCTGTGAATACATTACCTTATAAGGCAAAAGGAACTTTCCAAATGTGAATAAGGTCTAAGGACCTCAGGATTATCCAGGTGGTCCCAGTCTACTCATAGGAGTCCCTTCTCCCACAGTAAATAGAAAGTCAATTAGAGAGATTCAAAGCCTGAGAAGAACTTAATCTACCATTGCTGGCTCTGAAGATGAAGAATGGGGAGCACAAGCCAAGAAGTGCAGTGCTTCCAGAAGCTGAAAATGACTTCCTCTCCAACCTCCTTTCCTCTACATTCTAAGCGAATAACTCATTGGAACTTTTTTCTACTTTTTGGTATTCCACACTGTGATTTCTGCTATATACTAGTTAACATGAAGATTAAATTCATTATTCCCTTCTTCCTTTCCTTTTTTTTTCTCCTTTTGTTATGTTACCCACTTGAATTTCCATGTCAATATGTTCTTGCTTCGTTGGCATTTATTATTTCATTAGAGAATCTATTTCTCTTCCATATATTTCATTGATGATGATAAACATTTTTAAAGCTAGCCTTCAATTTGTATTATATTTTTCAGAGAAACAAAAACAGCAAATAAAATTTCTTGTTTCAGCTATTTAATTTAAATATTTAGTCAAAAATCCTGAACAATAAAAACATTAATTAAGCTAAAATAATATATAGAATGTTATTTTCCAATGAAACTCATAGAGACTGGAGATATTATTCACTATTAAGCTTACAAATAATTTTAAAGATACAAATAATTGTAAGACACAAGTGAATGTGGAGAAGTTGAAGAAAGTCAGCACTCGCCACATTGGAACTCAAACTGGCCAGGATGTGTCATATGAAGTCTCTGAGTGATGTATGATGTCACAAGTGTTTACATGGAAAGGAACTGTTTCAGTTATGAACTATCTCCACACTTTACTCCAATAGTTACATAGCTTACATGATATTTTCTGAGGAGCCTTGATAACCTATGGATTCCAGATTTGTTCACAAAGTAATTCCAAAGATACAAAGAATTGTATCATTGCAGCAAATATTGTTGTATTTGCAAGAGGTGTGCCTTTGGTAAGTTTATAAGGAGATTCAACGGGTCACCATTCTTCTTTCCTTCCCATTGGTATATCTCCCTTGTAAAGAGAAAGAATGGATTGCAAGACTGCTATATTCTTTCCATAAACATTGTGCATGTATCTTAAGATTTACTAATCCCCCTTCCTTAAAACCAGTCACATTAGGCATGTATAATGTCCATGCCCTAGATATGCTGGTAAAGAAACATTGTTAAAAACATTCAGATCCAGGGGTGCCTGGGCAGGCCAGTCAGTTAAGTGTCTGCCTTCCTCTCAGATCATATATCAGGGTCCTGGGATCCAGTCCCCTGTGGGGCTCCCTGCTCAGCGGGGAGTATGCTTCTCCCTCTCTTGCTGCCCCCCCTTTTGTGTTCTCTCTCTTGCTCACTCTCTCTGTCTCTCTCAAATAAATAAAATCTTAAAAAAAAATTCAAATCCATATATTAATTTGTAGTTTAACCAAGAGTTTACAATTGCCAATTTCTTAACCTCTGCTTTGTCTTGACCCAAGTTTAGTTAGCATTTCTCTCCCCCATATACCCCTAAACTTTGGCTTCCCCTCAAGCCTGAGCAAATGCTAAAATGCCTACCCTACATCCTCCCTCCACGCACATTATCAAATCCCAAGAATCAGCTTACCAGGGAAAAACAAATTTCTTATTTAACCATGCAACTGTGCCGTCTGCTCATTCTCCTTTGCATGCCCAACTTTTCCTTTTTTGCTAGGACTAAGCATTTCACTGTTTGATTTTGAAGTGCTTGCAGATTTCTGAGATCAGAGTGTTCTCACTGCAATAGCTTTTTTGAGTAAAGTCTCTCTTTATCTAAGTCCATATTTGGGTGTTTTTTTTTTTTTTTGACAGTTTCTACTTGAAAACTTTATCCACGGCTTTTACCAAATTATTCAGTTTTCGCAATAGATTTGTAAACCATTAAGATATGTCATAAAGTGTCTAAGTATTTCTGTTTCATCATAGCATTCAAAAACACTGATTTCTGGAGTCAGACTTCTTAATTTCAAATATCAGCTAGCCACTTACTTGGGCAAATCACTTTAGACTCATTGAGCATTTTCCTTATCTGAATAATGAGAAAAGAGATATAAAATCTCTCATATATTTGGTATGATGTTTAAATTAAATAATACTTAAAAATGATCAGATTAACCTATATATAGAAAATACTCTATTTTAGTTATTATTAATATCATAGTATTTCTTCACAATATCTTTCTTTCCAATATCTCTTATTCATAAAAACTGAATGAAAATACCTGTTTTATTTAATATCTCAAAAACGTCACATAAAAATCTGATATTATAGATATTAAATTTTTATTTTTCCAATTGGAAATTTTATTTGTAATATTCAACTAAAAAATAAGTGACATTTTAAAAAATAGTGATTAGCACTTAAGGAAATAAGAGAATTATTTTACAACTTATTATTGTATGGGTGTTTTTTTTTTTTTTACCAAAAAATGACATCAAAGGTTATTACCAAAACAACATATACTTTATTAAGCAAAATACTAACTTTGTAGCCTAGAATGCTGACTTGTCTTTTCTATGCTGAGTCCTCACAAACTAAGTGGATGTACATTTGAGAGAAGCTGTGTATATTTACATAATCTGTGATCAAGAAAGAAGGATTCCACTGTAACTAAAATGAAATTGCAATCAGTTCAATTAGTCAATATTGGAGTAATTCTAGTATTTTAAGTTTCATGAATCTACAATTTCAATATTAAAGATCAGCTCAACTATATACTGGTTTAAGAGTGAACTATAGCATTGTGTTTCTTGGACGAAATCCAAGTAAATATGTTATGAATAGATTATATTTCAATGCTATTTTTCCTTAATTCACTGGATCTATTTCTTTCAGCATATTCCTGTAACAAGTAAAAATAATAAAAGATTAAATGTTCAATTTTACTTCCCTGAGGGAAAAGACATTCTACATTTCTCCTTAAGAAATCCAGTCATGAAATACCTTAAGTGAGAAGTTAAATGACCATATGGAATGTTAAGCAAAATACAAAGCTAAATTAAAAAATAGATCTATTTCTATAAAAAAGATGTTGTAAGGTTGTCAAAAATTATTTTAAGAAAGTGACTATTTAAAGAATCACCTTTTAGTGATGATGCTGGCACATCCCTTAAATTATTCTATTAGAGACAATGGTGGTAATCTTTAGCTTTGGCTTCATGACTCACTTTAACAGTATCTGGTACAGATTTCCAGTGAGCTTTGATGTATTATTGGTATAATTCAATAATGAATAATTCTCTTTTGCAGAGCCTTTCCCAGGAGAACTTCTTTCACAAAGATTTTAACCTGTTTGCGTCCCACTATTTGGTAGCTTAAAAAAAAACTTCTCATTGTCCTTCTGTGGCTGTCCTCATACTAAAACGAGGTTACTTTCTGGAAAGATGAATTGCTGGGGCTTGAAGACCACTGTAATTCTCTGCCTCCTAAAGACTACTACTTTACTATCCCTGATGGCCAGCACCATGATATCAAACTTGTGATAAAAGTAGAAAAAGGTATAAAACTAAAGACACAGACATGCTTTATTCACAGAATTGGTATTTGCAACACCAAATCTTGCCTTTTGAGTAAATTATATTAACCAATTAAGATTATAAATAATGTCTTTTTCATAAGTGAGTTATAGATTTTAAAATTTATGCCTAATATGCAAAGTATTTTTTTTCAATGAACATTAATACAATGCATCAATCCTTTGTTGCCCAATAGCAGCCTCCTGGTGACTCTGTAAATATTAAATGAGAAAATACAAAATATATTCAAAACACTCTGGTTAAAAGTGATGATACTGAACTATTAGACTCATGATATTGAGATATGTTTATTCTTGGGGTGCCTGGGTGGCTCAGTCGGATGGGTGTCTACTTCTTGATTTCCACCTTCATGATCTCAGCATTGTGAAATTGAGCCTGTGAGGGGCTCCATGCTCAGTGGAGAGAGTCTGCTTGAGATGCTCTCTTTATCTTTGCCCCTCCTCCATTAAAATAAATAATAAATCCTAAAAAAAGAAATGAGTTTTTTCTTCCCTAAAAGAAAATAGTGTTTAAAGTAATCAGCTCCTGTATTTTAAACTTTTCTCCTTCAGGCACATGCACCCCAATGTTCATAGCAGCAATGTCCACAATAGCCAAACTGTGGAAGGAGCTGAGATGCCCTTCAACAGATGAATGGATAAAGAAGATGTGGTACATATATACAATGGAATATTATTCAGCCATCGGAAAGGATGAATACCCACCATTTGCATTGACATGGATGGAACTGGAGGGGATTATGTTAAGTGAAATAAGTCAAGCAGAGAAAGACAATTATCATATGGTTTCACTCATATGTGGAACATAAGCAATAGCATGGAGGACCATAGGGGAAGGGGGGGAAATCCGAAGGGGGAGAAATCAGAGAGGGAGATGAACCATGAGAGACTATGGACACCAGGAAACAATCTGAGTGTTTCAGGGGGGTGAGGGATGGGGAAACGGGGTAACAGGGTGATGGGTATTGAGGAGGGCATGTGCTGAGATGAGCACTGGGTGTTACACACAACTAATGAATCACTGAACACTGCATCAAAAACTAATGATGTAGTATACAGTGGCTAACTGAACATAATAATTAAAAATAAATAAATAATAAAAGAAATATGTAGGAAATCTAAAAAAAAATTTTTTCTCCTTCATATTTATGACTTATTTTTACACAAAAACAAAGCACCAAAAACATTTGCAAACAGCACCAATTTGTTATTTAGTTTATATATGGATAATAACAAACATGGTAAAGAACTTCAGAAATTTAAGTATTTTTTCATTAAATTCGACTTTAGATTGATTTCTCATAATCAAGTCAATGGAAAATATCTTTTGTATATATAGTCACATTTTCAAGCCTATCCATTCTTATATATAAGTCAATAACCACTTTGTACTAAATATTTAATGGATATAAATATATATCATCTAATATTGTCTCCAGTTCAAGTTTTTCTTTTATGTGTAATTCCTACACACGTGTGGTATTTCAACTACAGAATACAGTGTTTAGACCCAACTATATTTTAAAATTACTTAACTATTACTATATCTCTCATATTAAAGCATAACAGACGGTAGGAAGCTATGCCAATACAACCCTGAATATAAAGCAGAGCCCAGAACTATGCCCATGAGAGACTTAGAAACCAAAACTAAGTGAGACTTGGATCTTCATTTAAACTCCAATTCATTATGACATTTCATTTATGCTCAAGATTTGCTTAGTAGGTAAACCTGAGACAATTTGCATAAAGAAATTTATTTTATAATTATCTTAGTCCAACTCATAATGAAATTTCTATATGGTATAACGCTGGTATAATTGGATCGATCACAACAAAATCTATAATAATATCAATGATCAAATGTATTGGGTGATTGAGCTTAAACTTTCAAGATAGCCTCCCTATGGAAGCTAATTAGCCAGAGGAAGAACCAGATTTAGTGAACAATTAGTTAATTGTTACAGGCTGGAGAATTAGAAGAAATCTTTTGCACATGTACCCATGCTTCTGGATGGGAAAACATGTTAAATTGAGCATGTAAATTTCTGTAAAATTAAAATAACTAGTGGGTTTTGTGTCCATGCATATCTTACCTAAATGTATAGAACACTATAATAATTACAATACAATAGGGGTTCATTATCCACAGGAGCAATTTAAATTCATATTTGATTTCAGTGGCCACAGAGTACAATACTATATGTAGGTTATTTCATAAATGTACCTTTAGGTCTCATCAGAGGCAAGTGAATGTGCATAGATAATGCAAACACATCAATACATCTCAAAAGATCTTTCTCAATATAGTTAAGTATTACCTGGGGGGGGAGAGTTTGTTTTTGAAAATCAGTATTTCTTTGAGTTTTTCATTTTGCTTCCATCTGGAGGAGCATACTTAACAGCCCATCTTGGGTCAATGCGTGTTTTTTCCTATCTTTCTTCTCTAGCATGCAGTATAATTACCTAGTGAGTTTGTTTTATTTGTTTTTCTAAAGCTGTGTTACATGTGCAGGCTAATTACCATTTTTTCTATTCCTCTTGAAATAGTTTTCTTTCTTAGTGGTCAACCTAGGGCAGTACCCTCTTTCCTCAGTAGATGTGGTTTTTTAAAAGTAAATTAAGCTTGACCTTGGGGTCTAGACAAGTGTCAATGTTGGTACTCCAAACATGTTGTAATCTGAGTTATAGAAATGTGTAAATTGATGCAAATTCCCCGAAGAACATAGTACATTGAGCAGGAAGAAGAAAAAATGGAGTGAATGACAGAAAATAGAGAAGAAAAAAATTCAGATATGTTGGGACAAAAGAAGAAGAAAAACATAAAATAGAAAGGGAAAAGGCAGGAAAAAAAGATGAGAGAGAAAAAGGAGGTTAGAAGATAGGTATATTTGATGTACTCAGAGGAAGAAAGTAAGTACTAGAAACTATTTCCTTTTCCTGAATATAGATACAATCACATGCAGTAACTGTCCTGCAGTAGGAGAATTGTAACTCATTGAAGGATGTAAAAAAGATCAAAATATAAGTAGCAGAAGAAGGCATAAATCTAAATACATATACTATGAGGTGCTAGGGAATGAGGACTGACAATAACTTAATTATTTGAGACATTAGAGAATTCCTAACCATCAGCTCAGTCTTCCTTGCAAGAGAACATACATTGTTTGCTCAGAGGAGCAAACAGTACAGTTGAGTTTGGGAAGTTTTTGTTTTTTTATACATGGAGCTTATGAGTTTTAGAAAGAAAGGAGAAAAATTTGCCAATAAATTTGGAGCAGGAAATTAACCTTTAGGAAGAAGACAATCCAAACACAGACTAAGGGGGAATGGTAGCCACTGCTCAAGTTCACTTTTGAATGTGACTATTAATGAACTTCCTGTGGCCTCTGGTAAAACTTAAAACTACACCCAAGTCTGGAGAGATCATTATGAAGGCTGACAGTGCTAACAGAACTAATGTCTAGTCGGAATCAAGTGTGAGGGGCAAAGCAGTGCTTCTATTAGTTAGACAAAATGGATGCTAAACGACAATACCAATAGCAGAGTGCGGACTTAACAATAAATAGCAGCTCATCAGTAGACGTCAAATTGCTATAGTCTTCATTTTTGTCCCTAATGGAAGTCAGTGTAGTTACTGAGTGATGGCAGTGTAGGCTAGTGAGGAGTTAGATGTTTAAGAATTGTAGCAATGAGAGAAAGTCCTAAGATGCCTATTGTTTTGTCCACATTTAACATCTCTAAAATCAGAGTGCATTGCTCCTTGGGATCTACCTTAAGGTTGTCGGTGAGAGAGCAGTCATGGAATTTTCACTGCCTGTTCATGCATGCACTTGATGGTTTGTCCTGCCAGCACAACAGTGTAACTGCAATTCCGTGTTATAAAAGTCAAAATATCATTAAAGAAACACTTTGGGGAAAGAATGTGAATATTAATTGTTGTCTGAAAACCTTTTATTAAACCTTCCAGTAAGATCAGGTAAGCAATAGCATCAAAATATGCAGAGAGGGTATCATATCTTGGAAAACATCTTGAGAGAAAAGTACTATTTTTTTAAATTTTTTTTTTAAAGATTTTATTTATTTATTTGAGAGAGAGAGACTGAGAGAGAGAGCACATGAGAGGGGGGAGGGTTGGGAGGGTCAGAGGGAGAAGCAGACTCCCTGCCGAGCAGGGAGCCTGATGCGGGACTCAATCCAGGGACTCCAGGATCATGACATGAGCCGAAGGCAGTCGCTTAACCAACTGAGCCACCCAGGCGCCCCAAGAAAAGTACTATTATAGGAAATATTGCATCACTAGGACTGCATAGAAAATTATACTCTGTGCATAAACATACATATCAGTGTCTCTTAAGTCAAAAGGTGATCCAGAAAAAAAAAAATGTGATCCAGAAGAGTCAGACTCTAATACATTTAGTATTAAAACTATCCTAACAAATATATTTTGTTTATATTATCCTTTTCATATGTATACAAATTAGTACAATAAAATTTTGTATGTAATTCTAAGAGTTCTTCCAATGAGCATAAAATTTCTAACTTGTAAGAAAGAATACATTGACAGTAAATTTTCTTTTATACTGGCTCATGAAAGAGGGCAGGTGTTACAATTCATAGTAACTTAAATTTGATGAAAACATGGCATTTAAAAGTACTATATGAATAATGTGGAGGGCCCACAATGATTGTTGGAATAAACAAGGAGATATGAAGAAATGAAAATCACTCCTTATTAGCAGGGAAGACAACCTCCACAAAAATTGCTTCAGAGTGATTAAGCAGAGAAGAGATTTTATAGAGTTTTGGGGAGACAGGGATACTCTGAAGACATATAGCAAAAATTCTGAGAAAACAACAAATATGAAGAAGTACTAACAACAAATTCTCCTGATCTTGTGAGCATCCTTATGAAGATTATTTCTAATTCTCTGCCAAGTAAATCATATATCATGCTTTCATTCAGGATTTATCCTGTTATCTTGTTATCTTATCTTTTGTTTGGAACATATTTCCTGATTTCTTTATTTTCCTTGACTTTCTGTGCTAGTGTCCGCAGAAAAGACAAAACAGCCACATTTCCCAGTCTTCATGAATTGACCTCATACAGTGGTAGACTCTCATCAATCAGCCTGGTTAGATTCTGAAGGCTTTTCAAAATTGCATTGTAGTTCAACCCACTTTCTTTGTTCTTAGTGGTCCCCGGGTGTCTAGAATATTCTGGGCTCCATCAGTGCCGAGATAGTGGAACCAAAGCCACTTCCTTGGGCAGTCCCCTGAAAATTTAGATTATGGGAGAGTCTGTCCAACTATTTCCCTCCCCAGGGAGAAGCTGGTTCTGGTGGTTTGTTTTCTGTTTTCTCTGTGCTAAGCCAGGGAGAGGGGCTATCACAGAAAGTTGCATGCTAGATCAAACTATCATCTTTATTTCTCACTGGACCCCAGGTGGCTAGAATATGCCAGGTCTCCTTAGCACTCCAGGACAGTCAAAACAGAAACCAGTCCTTTGGGCAGCCTCCAGAGAAGGTGGAGCATTGGATGTATGGCACAACTCTTTGCTATCTCAGAGAGAAGCTCGGAGCTGGGTTTATTATCCACTTGCTTTGTGCTAATCTGGTGGGAGTGGCTATGTTGAGTGTGTCAGTCCAAAACTCCATCTCCTTTTTTACTAGCTCCCAGAAGGATAGATTATGCTGGGTCCTGTCAGCACTCTGTGACAAGCAAGACTGAAATCAGTCCTTTGTTTTTTTGTTTTGTTTTGTTTTTGTATTATGTTATGTTAATCACCATACATCACATCATTAGTTTTTGATGTAGTGTTCCATGATTCATTGTTTGCGTATAACACCCAGTGCTCCATTCAATACGTGCCCTCTTTAATACCCATCACGAGGCTAACACATACCCCACTGACACTCCCCTCTAGAACCCTCAGTTTGTTTCTCAGAGTCCGTAGTCTCTCATGGTTTGTCTTCCCCTCCGATTTCCCCCCCTTCATTTTTCCCTTCCTACTATCTTCTTCTTTTTTTAACATATAATGTATGATTTGTTTCAGAGGTACAGGTCTGTGATTCAACAGTCTTACACAATTCACAGTGCTCACCATAGCACATACCCTCCCCAATGTCTATCACCCAGCCACCCCAACCCTCCCACCCCCCACCACTCCAACAACCCTCAGTTTGTTTCCTGAGATTAAGAATTCCTCATATCAGTGAGATCATATGATACATATCTTTCTCTGATTGACTTATTTCACTCAGCATAATACCTTCCAGTTCCATCCACGTCGTTGCAAATGGCAAGATTTCATTCCTTTTGATGGCTGCATAATATTCCATTGTATATATATACCACATCTTCTTTATCCATTCATCTGTCGATGGACATCTTGGCAGTCCTTTGTTTGTTATAGGAAGCTTAGGGTGTTGAAAGCACAGACTAACTCCTTCCCTCCACAGGGAGAGAAATAGGACTTCTGTGTTCCAGGGAAATGTGCATTTCCAGCTTACTAAATATTGCCAAATGGCTCTCCAAAATGATGTGCCAATTAACTCTTCCTCCAGTATTCCATGAATCTCTTCTTCTCTTTAGCCTGTTTCTAAACTCTCTATTCTGTTCCTCATTCATTTGGTTTATTCTTGCAAATCATCACACTGTTTCAATTTCCATGTTACCAGATTGATCCCATTGGTTTCTGTAGGATCAGTACCCTCATTTTCTTCTTCATTATTTTCTTGGCCGTTCCTGGCCCTTTTTCCTTCCACATAATTTTTTCGCGCAGCTTACCCAGTTCCAAATAATAATAATAATAATAATAATAATAATAATAATAAAAGGATGCTGTTGGGTTCTTGATTGGGATTGCATTAAATTTCACTTACATGAGGTGTCTAAAAATAGTCAAATTCATAGAAGCAGAGAGTAGAATGGTGGTTTCCAGGGGTTGAGGGGAAGGGGAAATGGAGAGTTGTTATTTATCAGGTATAAAATTTCAATTGTGCTGGATAAATAAGTTCTAGAGATCTACTGTACAAATAATGCCTATAGTTAACAATCCAACAAATATTTAAGAGGGTAAATCTTACGTTAGTGTTTGTACCACAATAAAAAAGGAATGATGAGAAGAAATAACTTGTTTTCATACATATGAAATACATGTGTGTGTGTATATACACATATATATATATTCTGTTTTTAACGTATTGTTATATTCATTTTGGAAAGCTTCATAAGTGATCTGACGTATTCACCTGCACTCAAGAATCTTGTTTTGATAAGATTAAGTTGAATTTTCTCCTTAATGTCTTGTATATCTAATATGACTATGTTTGATCTTTTTTTCCTTTCACTGGCATTTCTTTCTTTGTTCTCTTTCTTTGGATTTCTGTGAAAGATGCATTCACCTTCGTTTTCATTTGATTTTCGACTGTGCCTTTTACTGCATCTTTGTTGTCATATTCCTGATGTCTCTTTGTGGTTTTCTTTTTATCTAAAAATTCTATTCCATTCAGCTTTTAATCTTTTAAACCTATTCTACCAACACTGTCTCTTTTAATCTTCTCTTGGTGTCCCTTTTTGTTGTGGCTCTTGATCTTTTGATTTAGTTTCCCACTTTACCAAAAATGACTCACTGTCCCGCTTTGTTTTATGATTAAGAATCTTAGACGAAAATTATTTTATAATAACTAGAAGAAAGTTATCACAGGCATAAAACTTTTTAATGACATGCTAATTCATTAGTTTACTGTCAGATTCAATTTAATTATGAAATACTCTCTGTTGATTGAAATATTTCACATTAATAACAAACCTACTTCATCCATGTACTGCCTTCCATAATAAAAATATAAGGATTCCCCCAAATCACAAAACAGGTGGAGGACAATCCAGTTAATTTTTGTCTATAGTGTGTAAAGAAAAGGGAAAGAATTATTCTCCTTCACATAAAACTTACTTTTTATTTCTTTATAGTCTTATACATATATTTAATTCCTTCAATAGTTCTGATGGCTGTATTTTCAAAAATCATTCATAAATGTATGGAACGATATTGCTAAATTGCAGTAATTTAATGTAGTAATAGTAAACCAAAAATCATTTGGGATATATAAACTTCAAACATTGCTACAAGCAGAGGGAGCTACTCCACAAAATGTTAAAATTAACATTGTGAGTGAGCAGAAGTGAAGGTTACCCATTTTGGCATTAAGTGCTTTGAAACTCAAGACTAAAAGCTAGAATATCAATCAAGCAGGGATTTTTTTTTCCATCAATTTTTCCTTTAATTTATACTCTATCTTTATGTGTGTACATATGTATATATATATATTAGAGTTTCTTTTTGCTAACCATAGCATAGTAAATGATTTTTATTTTTTTGTATTGCCTTCAAGTTTAAACCATATTTACACCATAGCTGAAAATCTACTATGAGTAAGATTCTGTGCCATATTCTGATACCTGAAGCCAAATAAAGCATAGTGATTTATTTGACTAATACTATATACTTATACTGTGCTGAGTGCTTTATATGTGTTAATTCATAAGATCCTAATCATTACTGCAATAATGTGAATTATAAGACATATATATTCAGTTGACCAAAATATATTTCTCATATATATTTGGTTTTCACCCACAATTCTTGGTTCACTGCTCCCAAAACCTTTGGAATTTTCTGAGTGATAAGAGCAATGGGAGCATCTTTTGTCCTCAGTTCCTGAAAATGTCTCAGAGCCAGTGAAATGGGTATGTGGTTATTCATAACAAGCCCCTTTGCACCAGGAATCGGTTTATGTTAATGGAGTTGACTTTTGGAAAGCTCCAAGGATGAAGGCTGTTGTCAGGGGAACCAACTATAAATTAGAAGGTTGGAACTTTCAGCTGCACCTCCTGATTTCCGGGGGGTGCTAGAGATTGAATCAATCACCAATGTCCAAGGTGTTAATCAATCATGACTATGTAATGAATGAAGCCTTCGTAAAAATCCAAAAGGAGGGGGTTCATAGAGCTTCTAGGTTTGGGGAACCAGAATGCTTCCATATGCTACTGTGCCAAGCCACAAATCCCAGGAGGACAGAATCTTCTTTGTATGAGACTTCACCCTATGTATCTCTTCATTTGACTGTTGATTCCTACCCTTTAATATTCTTTTTGTAAATTGGTAATCTAATGAATAAATGAGTTTCTTAAGTTCTATAAGCTGCTCTAGCAAATTAATCTAACCCTAGGAGGGGGACTGTGGCAACTTCTAATTTATAGCCAAGTAGCCAGGAGGACAGGTAGTAACTTGGACTTGTGATTGGCATCCTGATTTGGAGGGGGGTTTTTTGAACCTCTGTTTGTCATCGGTTAGTAAGAAGCAAGCACACAGGTAACAACATGGGTTTGGGATTGGCACCGAAGTGGAAGTTAGTCTTGTCTGCCTGAGACCTTTATCTGTGGACTCTAATGCTAGTTCCAGGTAGATATTGTCAGAATTAAGTTGAACTGAGTTGAATTGTAGGACACCTGCTGTTGTGTGAGAATGCTTGCTGGTGTGGGGAAACCCCTCTTCACACATTGGAGTTGGGTCCAGAAACTCAAAAGACTTATGCCCCCTATGTCTAATTAATTTTTGATCAACTTTTTCCAGCACAATATATGTATAAGTGCTTCTCATCTATAAATAAATTATAGTCATAGAAAATACTTACATAAGAACATTTTTAAAATGTATCTTGAAGCAAGCTAACATTGGTGAAGGGGGGAAAAACAATTTAGAATCAAACTATCTATGGCCATTTTGATCTTAAATGAAGTTTCATAATTCATGCTGGTTGGAACTAACTCTCTCAACTGATTTTTTTACCTCACACTGGCTTCTAAAAATTGGAGATGGAACAATGAAACTTTCCCTACTTCCTTAGTTCTAAGAAAAAGAGGTTTCTGGAGTAGATAACAGCCATATTTTAGTGAGCCTTTCACTATGCCAGTTATACAAAGAACTAAATAGAGTGTGCAGAGATAAATTCCTCTCAATCATAAACAGCAGATAATTAAATATCAGGGAGGAGGCAAAAGAAGTGTCTCTTATAAAAAGGAAAAACAAAACCCTAAAAGAGAAGGGCAGAGAAATAGGAGGAGAGCTTAGAGAAACCATGGTCTACATGGGTGTTATATTTTCTTTGTTGTTGTTCCTGTTTATTAAATGGAAATGTCTCTGTGGCCCCAAAATTTCAGTAGAGTCTGCTACCATAGTCTGCTACACAGTCTTTATTTGTCTGTTTGCTTTTGGTGGAAATTAAAGAAGAGCCATAGTCTCATTTCTTATGAAATAGCATCACCTAGAAAAGGAAGAGTTGTTCTAGATACAGATAAAATATAAAAAATCAAATTAAAATTACCGAGTCATGTATTTTTGTGTAGAAGTGACAAAACAAACAAATAACAACAACAAAACAAAACAAAACAAAACAAAACCTCATAACATCCTCAAATACCCTCCATTCAGGACCAATCTCTGAAGAGATTAGGGGGTTATGACCGTAAGGAATTTACAACAGGAGTGAGGTGTGATTCAAAATATCTTTTTTTTTTAATCATCAAAGGCAACCTCACTGGAAACATTGAAAATATATTATTATGTATGTCACATATTCTATTGTTATCTACTATATTCAAAATATTGAACATGTTATAGTAGGTCTAAATTACATGGGGCTTTGAAGAGGCTTGATATGGGGTTTTATCTTTAAACTGAACACAATAGGAAGCCTTTGAAGTATGGTAAGCAGGGGATATAATGAAATCTGATTTGAATTTTTGACAGAATGCAGAATAAAACATTGATTTCGAGGAAGGTCAGAGTGGCTTCTGGGAGTTCAGCAAAACATTTTTACACTAGTTGAAGTAGAGAAATAACAGGGGCTTAGGCTACTTTGATGAGATTGTTAAATTTCCACTATAGATAGGTGTGTGTTTATGTGTATGTATATGTGTCTGTGTGTAAAGGGTGTGAAAACTGGTAGGTAGGAAGGGTTGGTAGAATCAGTGGAAATTTAGAAAAAAAAAATGTACCTGGAAATAAAACTTTAAAGATAACAGAGACATCCAGTGAATGGATAAAGCAACTGTGGTGCATCCATACAGTGGAGTGCTATTCAGTGATAAACAGAAATAAACTATATATCTGTACAAAACTTGGATGACTCTTAGGTACATAACGCTAAGTGAAATAAGTCAGTTTATAAAGGCTACATTCTGTATAATAACATTTACATATTCTGGGAAAGGTAAAACTTTAGTATATGTGCTGCCGAAGCGAGCACTGGGAAAGGTAAAACTATTGAGACAGAAAATACATCAATGGTTGCCAGGGTTTTGAGAAGAATGGAGATTAAATAAATGAAGCACAAAAACATTTTTTAGGGCAGAGAAACTATTTTGTATGACATAAGGATGCCAATTAAAAGGCAAAATGCATTTTTTCATGTTGAGTGCATTTTTACATGATAAATGGTGGACACGTGACATTTTACATCTTTCCAAACCCTTAGAATCATACAGAACACAAAGTGAACCTGAATGTATGTGGATTTTTAAAAAATCAATTAGAAAATCCAGGAGTCCCAGGATGCACAGGAAACTATATGAAAAGAATTATAATGTTTTAAACAGGTGTGAAAAAACCTTGGTGGGAGAGAGCAAAAAGGTGCTGATCTAAGTCATTTTGGAAATTACTATTGTCTTACAAACTATAGGCAAAAGGAGTGATGCATAAGCACTGTACTTTAGGTGATAAAGTAGTTTCCTGTGAGGATATGGGTCAACAATTCTAAAACCACTATATATATATATATATATATATATATATATATATAGGAACTTAACAATTTAAGTAAATGGATGTCTGATTGTGAGAGATAGGTTTCTCATTGTTGGAGTGGGAGGTTATAAATAAGCCAGAAGAGGAGGCTAGGTGATCTAGGAGGTGATGGATTAAAATTGGAAACATCGGTATGAGTGATATTTGGCTAAACATAGATTCAGATGGTTACATATATAAATATATATATATATATATATAAATACCTATATAATCACTGATTATAAACACATATATATTTCCTTGCTTTCTCAGATAAAAGTGTCTGGAAACGATACTCCTGCAGCAACAAGCATACTCAGTGCTCATATCTTGGTTTCTAATAAAGCTCTTCAATATTAGAACAAGAAATTTCTAGATAAATCAATGACTCTAAGACCAGGCAAACGGACGAGATGGGCCTGGATATCTTATAGTTCTGGAAAGTAAGGAAGCACTAAAACAAAAAACAACAACCAAAGAAGCACTATAATTACAGGAATATGTCAAAAGATATGTAATCCAACTGAAAGAGCTCTCAATGGGCAAAATCAGAACAATTTAAGGAAAAACAACAACAACAAAAAAGGATTATAACCCAGTGTAGCATATAAGTATCCACATATTCGTAATGATATAAACAAATGATGGAGTAAATAATAAGTGAGAGAGAAGAGACAAATCTACTATGCAGAAGAATCCCAAATAATTTATTCTCCACATTTAAGGAAGTTGCTGATAATGTCCCATTCGAGTCTGGGCCTTACCTAAGTGACTTCCCTCCAAAAAGTAAAGTGTGGAGAAGGAAGGAAAAGAGAAACAGTACAGTGAAGAGACCTGAGAAACACTCTCTCAGCCAGGTAATCAAGCATGACATCAACAGTGACAAGTGGTTTTGACAGTACGTATCCTTTATAATGGCGTACCATAGTAATGTAAGATGTTAGCAGCTGTGGAAGTGGGTGTGAGGTAGATGGTAATTCTCTGTGCCATCTTTGAAGCTTTACTATACATCTAAAACAGAAAGTTATTAAAATAATAATGATGATGATGATGATTGTAGATTTAATACCTAAATATTTATCTATTTTTAATTTCCTGCACAATATGGAATTCTGTTCTATGCAAACTGAGAGATTATATTAGACCCATTTCTGGCCTCAGTTCTCCTACTGAGTCTGGATGCTCGACTCCCTCTTCCTGTTTTTTTATAAACCTCTTTGCCTTATAAAATCCAAACTGTGAATCAACCTCCCAATCCTCCTTCTCTTTTCTATACTTTGAGAGCTATTTTCTACAAGGAAAAATAATCACAACACCAAGATAACTAAGATATTTTGACCTGACCACTATATCATTTGGGTCCCAGATAACTTCCAGCTCTTTAGCATGAAGTTGTGTGGGCTATAAATCATCCCCCTATATCTTCCATAATCTTCGTGCTTTTCCGTAGGCTCAGGGTGAAGAGTGCCTCCTTCTCACGGCCATGGTTTCCATGTCTGCGCAGACTTCTTTTTTTTCTGATTTCCTCAAATATCTACTTCATCAAAATCTCTTCAATCTCCTGTGTATTTTTTCTACTCACAATTTCCTCGATTTGTAAATATCATCAAAAGATATGTATCATATAAAACCAACCAACCAAACAAGCAACAATGGCAATGATACACGCATATATTCTCTCCACTTCCTCATTTCCTTTTCATTGGTTGTCGTATGCACTGGGCCTTTCCTGAAGAAAAAGTCTACTGACAATATCATTGTCTTTGTCATCACTGGTCTCTGAAGTTCTAGGGTCAATGACTAATGTATTCTTTATTTTCATTGCTCTGAGACTTGTGACACTGTTTCTAGTCCTAACTTTAAACTCTTTTCCCTGTCATTTATTTGGCATTATTTACTAATTCACCTTTATAATAATTGTGATGGTGGGTAAAAAAAGCAGGGTAAGATCATAGAAAGTGAACAGTGAAAATTTTAGAAAAGATGGTAAGAAAGTGCTGGGAATGGCCAGCAATCCCTGCACCGAGGAATGAAAGATTACTCCAAATTTTGCTGTGAAAGAGGAGAAGGCAAGGAGGTCAACACCCCCTTGCCCTGCTTTGCTCCCACTTTTACTGGTCCTTCAGGATAATCACAAATCCTTATCACTGTTTCTCTAGCACGTGATGTGTGCCAAGGGGTCTTACTGGAACTAGGCAGGGCTGTTTACAGGAAAGATACGGTATGCTAATCTGTGTGTTCAAGGAGTTCTGCTAAACATAGCCTAGGGGACAATGCAAAATCTCTTAGATCACAGGGCGGCTGTTTGGGCTAAGAAAGCTTCCGGGAAGGCAACTCCCCGCGGCATCCCTACTGCAGGGCGGTCGTGCAGGCTTTGGTGTTCTCCGAAACCTTCCCTGGCCCTCAGTGGCCTCCGTGTTGCATTTTAGCAAGCCAGGTATTATGGCTGATTTCATGCTCTACATTAACCCCAACAAGAAAGTAATTCTCTCAGGTGTAAATTTGAGCAAAGATCAAGCCATTACAATGATGTGATGACATGCGAGAGGGATAGTTAAGGCATATGGTAGAGAAGGTGCTCAGGTAGGGAAGCAGGAACAAACCTGGAGTAAGGCAGTAATAAACAAGAAGGCCAAGGTGCCCAGGGTTAGTGAGCACATGTTAGTTAGTCAGGCGCATGATAAAGGGAGAAGAGATGAGAGAGATACAAAGACCAAATTGGTGGGACTTTACATGGCAGGAACAAAATAGTTTATTGTATTCTGAATGTGATGGAGTAGTGTGTTGTGATAGAATTCTTTTAAAAGATAATCTCAGCTATATACAAGATTGACTGCAGTGATATGAAAATGGAGATAAAGAGATTCATTTGGAGGCCAATGCTGTAGCCTAGCTAAGATGAGGGTAGCGTGGGAGGGAAACTGAGATATTTCTAGCTTCATAGTTTAAGAAATGTTTATGTTAAAACTATTTTGTTAATTCATATTAAATCTTTAAAGACTCAATAGACAAATACACACTAAACAAACTTTATAACATGTTACTGCTATAGATACAAGTGAAAATGTGACAGAGAATTAAAAAATGAAACTGACTTTTATATTTTATGCACATAAAATATTTTTGTAAAATTCTGTAATTTCATAATACCAAAGGAATTTTTCCTCCAAACACAAGCTAACAAAATGTCCTAATGCTGACAACCACTATCCTGATGTAGTTGATATACTTTCTTTATTATGCCTGGTTCAGTGTTGTTTATAATTAATTGGCAGCTTAAAAAAGTATCTTTGGATTAAAATACTTGCAGCATTGTATGAAAGTGTCCATTGTCTGTCAAATGCAAGAAATTTACTGTAAATATAAATATTTCAAATAATAAGATTATTCAGAAGCAAAGGAAATAGAATAAGAGCATTTTTACATTCACAGTATAATATAAAATGAAGATTAAAGAACATTTTTTACTTTCAAAAATCTTTGTACTGGTAAAACTATATCACCTATTTTTGTTGTTGTTGTTGTTGTTCATGTGAAATGGGTTAATATTTTCTTGATAACTTATAAACTTTGTTTTTCTCTTATAACAAAGGAGCTAATAGCAGGTAAGAAATTTCGAAGTAAATATATGGGCACATGAACATTTTTGTATTTCTTTTTTTCTCCCTTACAAACTACTGTCCTTGTGGGAAGCTTTTATGATTTTTTAAATTAATCTTTTCAGAATTATCTTATTTCTCCTATTTCAAAGAAGACTTCCTTACCTGTCATTATTCAAGAAATATAAGCCAAGGTATTTTATTAAATTTTAGCTTTAGCACTACAGGAATGTACCTGGTATTGATTTGAAGTTTGAGTAATAGGAATGATGTGATTCATTAGAACATTGTTGTAGGTTGTATTATATGAGAAGAGTTGGTAAAAGAATATTAAGTCCTCAACTTTCCGATATTGTTTCAAAGTTTATTTTTTTAAGGAATCCTGCACCAAATGTTGGGCTCCAACTTATGACCCTGAGATCAAGAGTCACATGATTTTTTGAGGGAGCCAGCCAGGCACTACCCCTCCTATATTGTTTCAGGAAAAAAAAAATCCACTAGGTATTCTATTTTTTACCTCATCTGTAATATACATACATATATGCATGCATGCATATATATTATATTTTTTTTTTTCTTTAATAACTGAAAAGTATGGTAGCTATGCTAGAGAAGAAAACATAGTTACCTTTACCGCTGTGTTTCCCTTGTTACATCCTGCTTCATGCTTTTCTGATCCCGCCACGGAACAGCAAATTCTGACCTGAGGAATCCTCGGTCCACCTAATGCCTGGTACACTGCTAGGTTTGAGTAGTTTTGGAAGATATTTAATTTCAGCCTTTTAGGATTTAATTTAATGAAAACCACTAAACCCAATAAATCTCATGCTGGGAACTGACTCTAAAATATTTGCTTTTATGAAGGGGCAAATCTCTATAGCAAAGACTTTCTCTTAAGCATCTTAGACATTTCTTACATTCAATTTATCATTAATAAATATTCTAATTGGTATGCTAACACTTCTTTTTTATGAAGACCTATTTGAAACACAAATATTCATTAACATGAATTTAAAGAAGCATAGTTAAAATTTTTTTGGGGGGGTGGTTTACAGTATTTTCAGCTTCAGGTCATGGTATAGATCTATTGTTCAAACTGAGTTCACTGAACTGTAAAGTGTGGGTGAGTATTTGCGAGCTGTTGGAAAAGGCTTTCCGCATAAATGCCTGTAGGAGCAATCTGTTCATGTTCAAAACAGCATTCTCTTTTCACTTCTCCTTATTTCCTACATATTCTGTGCTTTATTACTCTCAATATCACCCATTTAAAATATAGGCATTATTTCACAATTCTCAAGAGAATTTTTTCAACACTTTTACTACTTTCACTGGCCTTGTTAGCTCTATTATTTTCTATTGTAACTCCTCTGAATATTGATTTACTTCTAAATTTGAATTTTAACATCTAAGTTTGCCAAAGAAATGTTTTATCTGAGAATATATTTACTAGGTTCTTGATATAGGGCAAGCAGTAATGATGCCACTTTTGTGTGGTTGGTATCATGAACATCTTATAAATTTCTATTACATAAACACCATACAATAAACACATTGCAATGGCCTGGAATTTGACGATTCACCTGAACAATAAGTAAAATCATTAATCCTGCAGGTGAAATTAAAATAAATATTTGGCTGGCTGTAAAAAAAACCTATGCAGTGACACTAATCCCCTTAATAAGAATCGCATTCACACTGCAGATACGACATTTTGGTAAGTTGCTCCACTCTCTCTCATTTGCTCAGTCAAAATCTCTTTGTCATTCCAAATAGCGATCTCACTTTGCCTCAGCCATAATATCTAAACCACCAACATTACTGCTCTTGCAACATTCATTATACTGTTTACTTTTCTCTGTCTCCTTGTAAGAGAGACACAAAAAGTCAGTTAAGGGTGGAAGAGACAGATCCAGGGGATATGAAGCCAAAACTAGCATAGTATCTATGTTTAAGGGCCACACAATCAGTGGAAAAAAATAAATAAGCCAGTCTTCTTCTAAATAAAGAAGCCAGAGGTCTTCTTCAAATTCAGTGTCCTTGTCATTGCACTTTAGAAATTCAAATAAGGCATATGGGAAAGGTGGTATTTAACCTTTTATTTTCTAAATTGAACTGTATTATTAAAACAGTAAGAGAAGGTGCTCTGTTTTATTTTATTAAAGATTTTATTTATTTATTTGAGAGAGAGAGAGAAAGACAGAGAATGAGTGGGGGGAGGGGCAGAGGGAGAAGCAGACTTCCCACAGAGCAGGGAGCCAGATGTGGGGCTTCATCCCTTGATCCTGGGACACCAGGATCATGACCTGAGCCTAAGGCAGACACTTAACCAATTGAGCCACCCAGGCGCCCTGAGAAGGTGTTCTTTTAAATCTAATTAGATTTCCTGTATTTTTCTATTCTTGTATTTAGTTTTACTTTTTTATAATTTATCTCCAAAATAAGATTTTTATCTAGGTTTTATAAGATACACAGAAAATAAGTAAGCCATTTTAGCTACATAAAAATGTATCAGTATTACACAAGTGTGAATATTCATCTATAATTAGAGAAACTAAATAATCGCTTATATATTAATTTTGTATCTGCTGATTGACAGGAATATGTTGTATATCTCTAGAGCCTAATCTGTTCCCACTGACTCATATAGGATTTCTTTACATACAGATTCTAAAAAATGTACAGCAATGTAGTAAATGTTTATTCTCTTAGTTTTCCATATAATTTTAAAGTAGGTTTTTGCTTTTATTGATTTATTGCAGTTTCAATAAAATTCATTTACAAGGGAGGTCCTGTGAGGAATAAGTTAACCTAAGTTTGCAGATACGAAGTTCTATTTCCCTGCAATACGCATTATCAGAGTTATTACTGGGGATTATCATATTACCTAAACAGAACAATTGATTTACTGTGCGTTTACATGCTAAATTAATATATCAACAACGATTAACATAGATTAGATTAATAGAGTAATTGAAACCTAAGAGAAATCTTTGATGATGGAGCTTAGGCAAATAAACACTGATGTAAATAGTGACATGCTGGGGAAGAGAAGGAGGGAGGGAAAAGTTTTCTTTTTTTAAGATTTTATTTATCCATTTGAGAGAGAGAGAAAGCAGGAGCGGGGGGGGGGGGGGGGGGGAGGCGGGAGCAGATGGGGAGGGAGAAGGGGAGAGGGAGGAGGAAAAAAATCTCAAGCTACCCTTTCTGAGAACTGAGATCCAACCTGGGGCATGATTTCACCATCCTGAGATCATGACCTGAGTCGAAACCAAGAGTCCCATGCTTGACTGACTGATCCACTCAGGCGCCCCCTAAGTGTTTTTCATAAATAAACTTAACTAACATGGTGTCTTATATTTTGAACTGCATTATAGAAATTCCTAAAATGTATGTGAAATACAAAAAATTCAGAACAGAGAATTTAAGTATAGGATTTTATGATAATTTTTATATTAAAACCAACTAATAAACATTAGAAATTATATTATTAATAATAATAATACTAATTTTCAAGTGTGAACTATTTTGAATAAACCTAGTATTATTAGGCATAACTATAAATTAAAATAATTTATTTTTAATACATGCAGCAGTATTTTTATATAAAATAATGGTGAGGTTACAAGGAGACTGAATCACTTATATATTGCTGGTAGGAATGTAAAATAGCACAGCCACTCTGAAAAACAATTTGGTATTTTCTTTCTTTTTTTTCTTAAAGATTTTATTTATTTATTTGAGAGAGAGAGAGAGACAGTGAGAGAGAGAGCACAAGCAGGGGGAGTGGGAGAGGGAGAAGCAGGCTTTCCACTGAGCAGGAAGCCCGATGCAGGGCTCGATCCCAGGACCCTGGGATCAACCTGAGCCAAAGGCAGACACTTAATGACTGAGCCACCCAGGTGCCCCAATTTGGTACTTTCTTAACAAAACTAAACATACAATTACCATTCAACCCAGATATTGTACTCTTGGGCATTTATCCCAGAGAAATGGAAACTATTATATTCACACAAAAACTTACACAAAAAATGTTCATAGCAGCTTTCTTCATAATGTCCCATATAAAAAAACAACCCAAATATCCTGCAACAAGTGAATGATTAAATAATGAGTGGGACACCCATACTATGGAATACTATGTAGCCAGAAATAGGTACAAATTACTGATATATGCAACAACCTAGATGAAGCTCAAAGACATTCTTAGTGGGGGCCCACACTTTCATAAGTTTTACCTTCAGGAACTCGATGAGATTCTCACAACAAAGAGCCAATAATGGAGGAAGGGGAGAAGTAGTCTTTGTGAAATATCCCCAGAGCATTTTTTATAAAAGGCTTATTCTCCAGGGAAAGAAGACTACCAGAACATTGTTCCACACAGGGGGGAAGGCATCTACCCTCTTCCAGCCCTGTCTAGTCTTCCTGTCTCCCCTAAAGGGGAAAAGCTGAGATTTAATCATCAGATTCTAGAACATTCCCTTACCCTCACACCGAATGACCATGCCAAGAGGGCTCTAGTATAATAAGAATAGATTACATTGGAAAGAGTGACAAGATGCAGATTCTATCTAAAGAGGAGTTATTAGAGAAATCCAGAGACAACAAGGGATATGAAAACAAGGACATTAAAGAAATCTGAACCTCTGGCCCTTTTAGCAATAACAAATTATTAAACATAGCAGAATTCAACATAAACATCACATTAAAGTTCTCATTACCCAATATATCATGACCGACTTTCAGAAAAATTCTAAGGCATGCTACAAACAAACAAAACAATATAGAGGTGAGGCAAGCATCAGAATGAGACACTCAGCTAGATATGACAAAAGTTGTGGAATTATTAGATAGGAAATTGAAAATAACTGTGATTAATGTCCCAAGGTTACATACTCCATCATTCAATTTATATAATAATATTTTTTATTGTTATGTTAATCACCATACATTACATTATTAGTTTTTGATGTAGTGTTCCATGATTCATTGTTTGTACATAACACCCAGCGCTCCATTCAGTACGTGCCCTCTTTAATACCCATCACCAGGCTAACCCATACCCCCACCCCCCTCCCCTCTAGAACCCTCAGTTTGTTTCTCAGAGTCCATAGTCTTTCATGGTTTGTCTCCCCCTCTGATTCCCCCCCCTTCATTTTTCCCTTTCTACTATCTTCTTTTTTTAACATATAATGTATTATTTGTTTCAGAGGTACAGATCTGTGATTCAACAGTCTTACACAGTTCACAGCGCTCACCATAGCACATACCCTCCCCAATGTCTATCACCCAGCCACCCCATCCCTCCCACCCCCCACCACTCCAGCAACCCTCAGTTTGTTTCCTGAGATTAAGAATTCCTTCTTGAAATAACAAGATATAGTGGTGGAGAACAGATAAGTGGTTGCCAGGGATTAGGGATGGAATTGTATATGAGTGGCTATAAAGGGTAGCATGGGAAGCCTTTTTCTTTTTTTCCTTGGGGGTGAAGGGCAGAGGGAGAGAGAGAGAAAGAATCTTAATTAGGCTTCATGCCCAGCCTGGGGCTCGATCTCAAGACCCTGAGATCATGACCTCAGCCGAAATCAAGAGTCTGGTGCTTAACTGACTGAGTCACCCAGGTGCCCCAAGGGTAGCATGGGAAGCCTTATGGTGATGGAACAGCTCTGAATCTTGACTGTGGTATGAAATTGTTTAGAACTAGATACATGCACACACACACACACACACACACATACACACATACACACCCCACACAAATGAGTACACATAAAACTGGGAAAATTTGAATACATTTTGTAGATAATACAAATGGTATTTTTCTGGGTATGATATTGTACCATAGTTATGAAAATGTTATATTGGTGATAACTGTTGAAGGTACATGAAGCATCTATCTCTATATTTTTTGCAACATTTTGTGATTCTGTAACTATTTCAAAATAAAACTTCTTGAAAAAAGTGAAAGAAAATGTATGTGAAATAGGTTTGTCTGTTTTTTAGATATCTTTTGTTTCTTTGAAGCATTAGATCACTGAATTAAATTTATAGCTTTGAATGTGAAAGAAGGAATTACTGTCTTATTTTTATTACTAAACACACATTTCACATATTACTAAATAAACATATCATTACAGTCATTAATGTCATAACTGGTTCTCTGATTTTTGTATTAGGAATAGGTAGGGATCTTACACTTTTTACAATGATAATCCTATTACTCCCCCTTTTTGGTAAAATTAGCTATAAAAATTATAGCATCCTCTTCTGACTATCTTAGTAGAGTCAATATTTTAACTATTAGATTATAGATTTCATTTTTGTAAGGAGGCAGCAGGCCACTATATTCAAGGGTGGTGGTGCATAATATGGCTTAGTAAATTCTGGAGATAGTTACTAAAAACAAGTGAGCAAACAAAAAGTTCCAAAATAGTTGGGAAAAAAAAAAAAAGAATTTTTAATGGACACAGAGCATCTAAGTATGATTCTTTTGAACTCTGGTATTATTTTGATGTAAAAATATTGCTCATATGTTTAGTTGTATGGGTAACATCTTAAGAATTTTCCTCAAATGTTCTATAAATACAGCTTATTGAATTTTCAGAGGTTATATGTACATAGCCGCTATTTTTTTATGTTTCATTTCCTGGGATACCTGAGTCTTACTGGAATGACTCAGTGGTAGCCAGGTATAAATACCCTTAAAATCTAGCCTCAATTTACACCTTCAGCTTCATTCACTGCTGTCATCCCTCTTAAACTTGGTGCTTCAGCCACACTAAACACATATGTTATGTTCCTAGATATTTGTAAGTTTTTCTCATTTTATGGAATATTATTTTCTGTTCATGACATGCTTATGGGACACATGATAGTACAATTGTCGCTCAGACAAAATTGGAAACTGGTAATATTTTGTATATTATTGGAATTATTATAATTATGTTTGATGCTTTTCTTTCCACTATAACACTACCAAGTACCCATGGCAAAGACATCTTGTTTATATTTTTACCCCAGGCCCAACAGATTTCCTGGCATATAGCATAGTCCAAATGCTGAATCAATTAATAGCTGATAAGCAAAGTCACCAAAAATTTGCAGTTTTACTTAAGAAGGTTTTTATTTTGGGGTATTTGGGTGGCTCAATCAGTTAAGTATCTGCCTTTGGCTCAGGACATGATCTTGGGGTCCTGGGATGGGGCCCCACGTTGGGCTCTCTGCTCAGCAGGGAGTCTGCTTCTCCTTCCCCCTCTGCCCCTCCCCCCCTGCTTGTACACACTCTCTCTCCCTCTCTCTCTCAAATAAATAATTAAAATCTTAAAAAAAGAAGGTTTTTATTTTTATAGTCGGGCAGCATTAATCTATGTAACATTATGCCAATCACTTATTTTAAGGGCAGCTGTATAATACTATGCTATTAAGTAATAAGGTAAATGTCTTGCAATTTTTTAGTTGAAAAATGCTCTGTAATTGAGCTGTTTTTTGCCAGTATGATATATTTTCTTATTTCATTACATGCTATCTGTGGAGAAAAGGGACTATATTCATTTTACTATGTGTCTTGGTTTTAAAAGATAAAGTAGGACAGGATGGTAATATTCTGTATTCTAAAGACAGTGTAATCTTGAGTAAATGGATCCTGATTTAACAAAATGGACTCAAATTTTATATGGGACCTCAAAAAACATTCTACATTCTTATGTGAAATCATTTTTTAAAATAAGCTAGAAAAGTAAAGAAATGACCCATTTTAACTATAAAAAAACTTATCGGGGATGGGGGAAGTTAATCATTTGATAAGCGTGGAAACTTTTTACCATATGTGTATTTTGTAGATCCAAGTATTCCTCATCTTCTGCTTTTTTCCCTCTAACTAAAATGACTTACACAAAACTGCTTAAATAGTAGCATTTTTATCAATTAGTGATTTCAGCATAGTGGAGGAGTAATTGGTAGATGTCATGGGCCTTAAGTTCCCGAGACTGTTTTATAGATTTCAGTTGCCACTTGTGTCTAGGAGTCACTGTGGTGGTGCATATCCAGGCGCTCAACTGTATATTTGAAATATACTCAGTTGACTATTTGTTTGGGTCTGTATCTGGGCTCTCTATTCTGTTCTACTCGTCTATTCTTTCACCAATACCACAGTCTTTATGACTGTAACTTTATAGTAAGTCTTGAAGTAGGTTGTCTCAGTCCTCTGAATTTCTTTTTCAGTATTGTGTCTACTATTGTGAGTCTTTTGCTTTTCCATACAAACTTTGTAATCAGGCTGATATGCACAAAATAACTTCCTGGCATTTTGACTGGGAGTATGTTGAATCTATAGATCAAGTTGGGAAGAACTAACATTTTGGCAAAATTGAGTTCTCACTCAGTATGAACGTGGAATATCTCTCTATTTACTTAGATCTTCTTCAGTTCCTTTCACCAGAGTGTTATAGTTCTCATACGGGTCTTGTACATAGGTTACAATGGGTATATTTACACCTAAATATTTCATTTTTTTGCTGGTAATGTACATTGCATTGTTTTTAATTTCAAATTCCAAATGTTCATTGAGTAAAACATTTTTTTTTTTTTTTTTTTTGTATATTAACCTGTGTCTTGCATCTTGCTATAGTCACTTTTTAAATTCAAGGAGTTTTTTTGATTGATTCTTCGGATTTCCTACATAAACAATCATGTCTTTTGTGAACAAAGACAGCTTTAGTTTCTACCTTCTCAATCTGTATACCTTTTATTTCCTTTATTTGTCTTATCATATTAGCTAAGACTTCCCAGTATGAAGTTGAATGAGAGTGATAAGAGGAACATCCTTACCTTGCTATCAGTTTTAGGGAGAAGGCATCTAGTTCCTTACCATCAATGTGATGTTAGCTATAGATTTTTTTGTAGATTTTCTTTATCAAATTGAGGAAATTCCTCTGTACTCCTAGTTTGCTGAGAGTTTGTATCATAAGTGGGTGGTGAATATGCCAAATGCTTTTTTTTTTTTGTATTTATTCATATGAAAATGTGATTTTTTTCTTTACCCTGTCAGTGTGAATTATATTAACTGATTTTCAAATGTTGAAACTGCCTTGCATACCTGTAATAAATCCCAATAACTGTGGTGTATAATTCTATTAGGCATTATTAGATTCTATTTGCTAATATTTTGGTGAGGATTTTTACATTTATGTTTATGTAATATTATAGTCTGTCGTTTCCTTTTTGTGACGTCTTTCTATGGTTTAGGTTTTAGGTTAATGTTGGCCTCATAGAATACGTTAGGAAGTGTTCTTTCTGCTTCTATTTTTCTGGAAGACGATGAGAACTGGTATCATTTCTCCTTAAATGTTTGATAACATTCATTTATGGTTAATCTATCTGGGTCTTGTTCTTTCATTTTGGGAAGATTTTTAGTTGTTGTTTAAATTCATTTCATAAATAAAGATCTATTCAGATTATTTCTCTTTGTATGATTTTTGGTAGGTAGTGTCTTTCAACAAATTGGCCCATTTCATCTAAATTATCAAAGTTGTAAGTATAAGAATTGTCCATAATATTTCTTTGTTCTCCTCTTAATGTGCATGTGATCAGTAATGAACATCACTTTTTCATTTCTGATATTAATATTTTGTGTATGCTCTCTTTTTTTTCACGAATAGAGCTTTATGAGCTTTATTATTATTTCAAAGAATCAATTTTTGCCTTGTTAATTTTCCTATTGATTTCATGTTTTCAATTTCAATGACTTCTAATCTAATTTTTATTTTTATTCTTCTAGCTACTTTGGATTAAATTTTGTCTAATTTTTCTAGTATCCTAAGATGGAAAGTTAAATTATTGATTTTAGAACTTTCTTCTTTTCTAAACATGCATTCAATGCTATAAATTTCTCTCTGAGCACAACTTTCACTATACCACATAATTTTTTATTATTTATATTTTCATTTAATTTAAAATGATTTTTAAAAACTTTGTTTTGGGGTGCCTGTGTAGTTCAATTGGCTCAGCGGGGAGTCTACTTCTCCCTCTACTTCTGCCCAACCCCCCCATCCCCACCAGCTTGTGTTCACTTTCTCAAATAAATAAAGAAAATCTTAAAAAAAAAACAACTTTGCCTTTACATTTCTTTAACCCATTAAATAACCCATTATTTCAAAGTGTCTTGTTTAATGTTTAAATATTTTGAGATTTTTCACATACCATTTCATTACTGATGGAATTTCATTGTGACTTAATTCCATAGTGACCTAAGAATATACTTTGTATGATTTCTATTCCAAAATTTGATAATTTTTTTCTCAGAGTGAGGTTTATCTTGGTGAATATTGGGTGTAATAAAACCTCAGCCAGTTATACTCTCGTTAAATAGTTTCTCAAAGAAGCAGAGACTGCTCTGGCATATTACAGAATGGTTCTTTTACCACTGCCCTTGCTGGAATCACTAGGGGATTTTTTCTCCTATATTCACTATGAGAACCAGGTAGAGATCAAACAGGTAAAACTCAGAAAATTGTGACTTCAGGATGTCTATTTATGAATGTGATGTTTTCTGGAAATAGGGGCTTTCCATTTGTAATCAAGTTAATATGATGTCATTCTGAATTTGAGTGGGCCCTAATCCAATGACTTAGAAAACAGAGGGGGATTTGAACAGTGACACTAAGGTAGCACACAGGGATGAATTTCATGTGACAGTACACAGACAGAGATTGGAGTGATGCAGCTAGCTAGGAATGCCAATGCTTAGTGGCAACTACAAGAAGCCCAGGGGAGAATTATGGAGTAGATTCTGCCTCTGAGGCTCCAGAAGTAACCAGCTGTGTCAGTGTTTTGAATTTTAAGTTCTAGCCACCATAACTATGATTTATATTATTTTCAGTCACCTAGTTTCTGGTATTTTGTTATTGCAGCCCTTGATAATTAATATAATGACTCAAAGATGTGCTTATTTTCTCTTGTTATCAATGTTGACTGTTTTTTTACTCTTATATTTATAGGGTAAACATATAAGTTCTTATACATGAATGTCGTTTCCTTTATTCGACTCATTGTTATATGTTTCTATATCTGTGTGTATTCCCATAATAAGTGCAGTTCTCAAAAGCAGGAGATAACACTGTAAGGAGAAAGAGAGAACTGACTGGTAGTGGCCGCTATAACCATTCAGTAAAAAGCCTTAATAGTGTGTTGTGCAATGATGTTTTCCACTTACAAGAAAAGGGAGGGGGGCTGCACAGAAAAATTCCCTTTATTTCTGGGAAACAGATGACCATGTGAGTTATAGTGAGATGCAAAAGGCACACTGAACTGAATAATAAACTAAAGTAACTCATCCTAGAGGTACCTGGCTGGCTCAGTTGGTAGAGCATGTGACTTTTGATCTCAGGGTTGTGAGTTTGAGCCCCACATTGGCATAGAGTTTACTTAAAAAAAAAAAAAAAGTAACTCATCCTAACCAGGTCCTGATGGACAAGTCACTGGAGGGCAAATGCACTAAAGGATGAGTTCAAAATGGGGCACCTGGGTGGCTCAACTGGTTAAGCAACTGCCTTTGGATCAGGTCATGATCCTGGAGTCTCAGGATTGAGTCCCACATCTGGATCCCTGCCCTCAGCAGGGAGTCTGCTTCTCTCTCTGACCCTCCCCCCTCTCATGCTCTCTCTCTGTCTATCTCATTCTCTCTCTCAAATAAATAAATAAAATCTTTAAAAAAAAAAGAAAAAAAGAGAACCTACAAGAATAAACCCATTAAAAAAAAAAAAAAAGAATGAGTTCAAAATGGAGATGAAGGAAATTATATTTTCACTGTCTTTGAATGAAGATTGGTTGGTTAAAGGCTCCCTTAAAGACCAAAGGCTCTCATGTAGGAGTTGCATAAGTATTCCTTATTCTATCAATTCTGGTCTATTTTAATTGGAATCTTCTGAAAAACACAATGATTCCCATAATTCTCCATAACTGGGCAGAGTACTAGTCAAAGTGTTTGATGCTATGGTTATGCATACTTGCAGTTTTAATGGCCTGGCTCTAGGTTAATAAGGAGGGTCAAATTTAGGAAGCAAGACAACTTCACTCCCTAGTTTAAATGCTGCTTATAGTTTCTGCCACATGGCCAGCTGGGTTCCACATTAGCATATTTGCTTCAAAAAACTCCTTAATTGTAAATTTGGCATTAAGATGAGGAAATGAAGAAAAGAACAATTCTTCTGTCACATAGATTAACAAAAATATTGGACTTTTTCCAGAAGATAAAAGAGGGTGTCCATAAAGGAAGAAACCCCAGTAATTTTGAGTCCACCAGTGAGTACTTTTGCTGTGCAGGAAATAATTCAGAAATGTATATTCCTTGATGTTTAATGTTGGATTTTAAGTTGGATACTATTCTGAGTTTTATCACCCTCCATTATCCACAAAACTTTAGTAAAATTAGTTTTCCTTTAAAACACTACATTATTGGGGCACCTGGGTGGCTCAGTTGGTTAAGCGAGTGCCTGCGGCTCAGGTCATGATCCTGGAGTCCCTGGATCGAGTCCCGCATCGGGCTCCCTGCTCGGCGGGGAGTCTGCTTCTCCTTCTGACCCTCCCCCATCTCATGTGCTCTCTCTCATTCTCTTTCTCTCAAATAAATAAATAAAATCTTTAAAAAAAAAAAAAACACTGCATTATTTATAAGTTGGTGAATAAAGGCAGAAATGCAAGCACTGCTTTTATTAGGCTTTAGGGGATGAGTAGTAAGAAGGAAACAATTTTTAGGGGTGTATCAGAAGTTTGAAGTAGTGATTGAAAAAGGCAGTAGTTTAAATACTTACCACCCCACTAATAACTTCACACTGCATTTGCTCAGAAATATTAAGGGGAGGAAAATTCCAGAATGTGAACACTAGTAATTTTATTTGGGTATTAAAGGAAATGATGCCTATAGAATGCATGAGATATTTGAGGAAAACTGAATAATTACCTTTTATATAATGATTGTAAAGAATTCAAGAGACATTTAATGGGTTTTTAGTATTTTCCAGAAACTGACCCATGAACAACTGTTAGAAACTTTAGTCCAACATAAAAGACTGATATATACAAAATTTACAATAGTTCAATGTGCAGTATAGAAATATTTTTAGGATCCTAAAAGAAGAGAAAATTTAAAGATGGGTGAGAGTGATTAATCATGATAAAGTTCTGGAAAGAACCTAAGGATACCTAAGATTGAAAATACGTGAAGATATGAAGATAGCAGGGTATAAAAGTTTTAAGAATGAGATGTTGTTGAAGAAAAAAAAACACAGGAAATGGGATCTCTTCTATGCATTTCTCTTAGGATTGGTTAGATCTGTGTATAATTTTGGATTCACAAGGAAGAGCTAACAGCAAGTTAGAAAATAAAGTAAATGATCCTCAAATTCCTCTCTGAGGGTCTGAAGGCTACCAGTTCTCTCACTTTCACTTGGGTTTTGTGTTATTGGATATAATTTTATATGTGTGAGTGTGTGTGTATGTGTATCCTAGAGAATGGTAGAAAACTTGAATCAACTACACAGGAAAAACACATGAATTACTAGTAGTCTAAAAATATAACATTTGAGGGCACCTGGGTGGCTCAGTTGGTTAAGTGTCTGCCTTGGGCTCAGGTCGTGATCCCAGGGTCCTGGGATTGAGTCCAGCATCAGGCTCCCTGCTCTGCCAGGAGCCTGCTTCCCTCTTTGCCTCTGCCTTCCTTCCTCTCTCTCTGTCTCTGTCTCTCATGAAAAAATAAATAAAAGTTTTTGAAAAAATAACATCTGAAAAGCATTATTTTTAGATTTCTCCACAATGGTGATTAAAATGGAGTCATGGTTCTCTCCGGGTACAATGTACCACAATTTTATAAAATACTCTCGAATTCCTCCTACTTGATAAAAGTCTTAGGAGATACTTTAGTTTACTTTGCCCTTGATAGTTACTATAAACTTAGAATTTTCAGTCTAGTTATCAAACTAACAACATGGGATTTTGCCTATTTTAGGCCTAATAAGAGCTACTTATGATTAATTTGTATATTTATAAGTTATTCTTTATTGTGATGGATTGTGTGAAAATAGAAAAAAGTTTAAAGAAAAATACATGAATCAAGCTTTATGCAATGAAAAAGAAGGCATCTGTCATGTATTTTGCATTTATTCTCTTTGTGGATGTCGTAGAGGTTAAGAAAACTAATTAGTGAAAGGTTAGTTCAGTTTTTCACATGCTGACTTTTCATTAATCCCTTCTAAATACTCAATAAGCACTCAGATTACTCAATCAAAAGTGTAAAAAATTGTTTTTAAATTCCAGCAGTCCAAAACTCTGAGATTAATGGATGTGATTACATTTTAGTTTATGCTTCAATTATAGAAAAGGTACACTAAAATCCTAAAGTTCTCATTTCATTCATATTAATTTTGCTGATGAAGACAATAGCTATAGGTAGAAAATAACCTTTTAAGTTCCGTAAGAGATTTATAATCAGAATTGTTATAATACATTATAGTCTCCTTTCTATCATTCGATTAACACTACTAATAACATCTCAACAAGGAAAGCTTAAGGCTTTGAAATTTGTGAGACCATTTCTATGAAACTGTAATTCCAATAAATTTCAAAGAGTACACAAAAAAGGTGCTATACATTTAAAAACCCATTTATGGATTTTTTCTAGTTCAGATAACTTGACATTTATAAGTGGTGTTCCTTAAAATGATGAAGAGTGGTAGCAAAAAGAGAAAATTTTGTTCTTAGTCTATATCCTTTTTCCTCATGATGTACTTTAAGCAAAGTCATGCAAAATAGACTCAAGCTCTATGGAATCTTCTCCAGGTATTAGAAACTGTATTTATAATAACTTCTAAATTTGGCTACATTTCAATTTTTAAGTTTGGCTACATTTCATTGGATTTAATTATTTGAACACCGTTTTCATATTTTTTTCTGGAATACCTGTAAGGTATTGTGTTTGTATATATATAAAATAAAATGCAATACACACCAAATGTGACCTAAATACAAGACTTCTTGTTTTGTAATCACCCTCAAACAACAGAATTGTTTTTACTGAGTAGCTAATGAAGGACTTTATTCAGCACTGATTTGAACTGTAAAGTCTGATACGTATCATAGGTCTATGAAAGTATCTGTGACTAACATAGACCTAATGAAATATGGACCCAGATGCAGAAATTCCCCGTTAGGTAAATTCACACTTTCCCTCCTCAGGTGTATTGACTTAGAATCATTCTGACTTAAACAACAAAAGGAATTATAATAAATAAGGAACACTGACAGTCCTTTAAATATAAAACAAACATCACTGAGCATCAATTTGACATATTTGTCAAAATATTTATGATACACTCATTTCCATTTTAATTGGAGTCTGCAGTGCATTTCAAGACAAGAGTAGCTGCTGCATCTGATTGTGGCCCCCAGCTGGGTGTCTATTCAATAACACAGGTTACTGTCCTACATCATCCGACCTGTGTATTTAACATATAATGATTCTTCTTCATGGATTTGACAAAATCAAAAAATTACAATCTGAATCTATTATTTTTATTTTTTATTTTTTATTTGACAGAGAGAGAGAGAGCACAAGCAGGGGGAGCGTCAGGCAGAGGCAGAGGGAGAGGAAGAAGCAGGCTCTCCACTGAGCAGGGAGCCCAATGCGGGGCTCGATCCCAGGACCCCAGGATCATGACCCGAGCCGAAGGCAGACAGTTAACCGTCTGAGCCACCCAGGCGCCCCCAATCTATTATTTTTTTTAAAAGAGGAGATTTGTTACTTTAAACCAAAAAGATCCTTGTTACAATAGTGGCTCTGTTCAGAGCAGCATGCGTCTGACGCAGCAGTCTATCAGTCTCTGGCCAGCACTGATCTCTCTTCGGCATTGCGGAACAATGGTCTATGGTCTGCCATCTGCATAATTTGAAGAATACAGAGATGATGATCTGAATGTAAATCGACATATTGGGTATATAGTCCTTAATCATTGTGATTCCATTAATTTCTTCCTTTATATCGTCTTTAGGTATTTCACAGAATTGGAGCAAATTATCACTCAAAATAGCCCCCTGGTACTTGTTATTGTACAGTATGACCATGAAATACATTTCCTCCTCCAGTTATTAGCAAATGAGTGAGTTTGATAGGGTTAGCAAGTGACTCACATTCAAATCAGAACCAAATTCTGGAATAGCGTACTAGGGCCTTCCATGAGCACTGGAAGAACAAAGTCACACCCAAATAACTACAGGGTAACTATGTCTCCGTTTAGTCTTCCTGAAATATCTCCTCCCTGTCATACAGGGAATGCAGACATTCCATTCTTAACATTTAAGGGAAAATATGCCCCATCTGTACATGCTAAATGTCCATATAAGCATTTGTTCTCTAAGCAGACACTACTAGAATTACCTTTTCAGACACTGTCCTGTTTCCTCTCTAAAGGAATATTTCCTGGAAAAATGGATGTTCACTTCCATTCATTCACCAAATAGTGATAGTGTCAATTTTGTCACCCACACTATTCTAGACACTTAAGGCTATATTAGTGAACAAAACAGACTAACTTCTTTGCTCCTGTGGTGCATACATCCTAATGGGTTGGGTTGGGGTGTGATGGGGAAAGAGATAAAACCAAAATAAATAGAGATTCAGAAGACTCCTGAATGTTCAAATTCTGACTACACTGCTGCCCAATGTCCCCAAGGATGTTGTACTTCAGTGCATTATGCAACAGATGCCTCCTGGTATTACTTACTGGCCTTGAACACTTAAGCAGCAATGATGTGCTACCATTATCAGAGCTCATAGCTGCTCACAAATGCAGTGATCTCTGGACAAGCTAAGCCCATGTGGTATACCTCTTGGGCCACAGCAGACACTTGGAAAAGTCCAACAGATTTCTGAACCTATATTATATGTGTGGTTTAAGGTCTTTCCTGTAGAGGACCTGGTCCCCTTGCAAATCAGTCATGTCTCTCAGTGTCTCTGATTCTTTGACTTTCCATTTCTTTCACAAAGTGAATTTATGCCCTGTCTACAAGGACACAGATTTGTAACAACTAAAATTGAGCTACTTTCTTCTCCTGAAAGAGAACAACAAAAAATAATTTATCTCAAAGGCAATCTTTGCCATCGTAATTTGTGATCAAAATCAATATTGTCATTTACTGGATGATCACGCTAAATAGTTTTATTTTTATGAAAGACTGTATCAGTCAACATTTTTATTCTTTTACATATTTCCTAATTTTAGAAGCTTTTCTCCATGTCATCAATATATGCTTCTTTTTATTATACTGTCTAAAGTGGCAGATGCAATACAACTATAAGGTAGAAAATCCTTTGCTGTCTAAGGGGTATGATCTGGATTTTATTTATTTATTTATTTTATTAATTTATTTTTTTAAAGATTTTATTTATCTGACAGAGAGAGACACAGTGAGAGAGGGAACACAAGCAGGGGGAGTGGGAGAGGGAGAAGCAGGCTTCCCGACGAGCAGGGTGCCTGATGTGGGGCTCGATCCCAGGAGCCTGGGACCATGACCCGAGCAGAAGGCAGGCGCTTAACGACTGAGCCACCCAGGCGTCCCATGATCTGGATTTTAAAAAGTCCTTGAAAACTTTCAGATTTGCCATATGCACAGCAGCATCTTTTTATGTATTCTGTTATATAGGACACACTTTCCTGGGCACTGTCTAAAGGCTTCGTAAGTATGATTTAATTTAATGCCATTTAGTACTCAAATTTCTTTTGAGAAGTTAGTATAATTAGCCTGATCTTACAGATGCAGAAAGGAAGCATATGAAAATTAAGTCACCTAGTAAGCCATACAGTTAGCTTTCTTTAGGGCTGGGATGTATGATCCTAGTCGCTGCACTTTGGCGCCTCTCTGGTCAGTCAGAGAATAAAGGACAAACCAGAAGCCCTGGAGTCAAGAACTCCTGGATTCAAGATTACTTAAGATAAATACTAGAAAGGAATAAAGGTAGGGCATGAAAAGTCTATAGGAAAAGCAAAAGCAAGATCACTTTACTTCATCAGTTCTTTGAGGGGGTGGATCTTTCCATACCCCAGAATCTGTTCTTATGCTTCTTGAGAAGTGTTTCACTTTATGCCAAAAAGGTGTTTTTTGACAGTCTTTGAGAAAATACAGTGATGAGTTCAGGTCATGGCTTATTTTTGTTTTATGTATTCATGATTCATTAGCTATTTTGACCAGAAAATCCTTTGTTGTGACACTACACATTTCCTTCCAAGAGATAAGTTGAGATATTTTGGCAAGAAAATGGGTTAACCCCTCACATCTTTTAAGTTTGTTATTCCACTCAGATTTTTTTGTTAATGCTATTTACTTATTTATTTACTATAGGGATGTGTAATATAAAGAAAACATTTCTGTTTGAATCCTGTTTACCCATGTTATGGTTTTTTTTTTTTTTTTTTTGTAGGGCAATAGTAATTATAACTGTGTTATCACAATTACAATTCAGAGAAACAGACTTTTGTCCACAGGATTTTTATTCTAATCCAGACTCATTATCTTAACCCCCTCTGAAACCAACCAATTTGTAGTCAGAAATGATGGTAAAGTGATAGTGGAGAGAATCAATAGGAAGTTACAGAATGCTTGAGAAATTTGTTTCCTGGTGTCTTTTGGCAGGATTCAAATGCAGAAGGTTAACAGGAAGTAAGGAAATGAGTCTAGACTACTTAACTATCACTTTATAAAGTAATGAAGTTAGAATTACATTTGTAGTCTGTATTGCTTGCTGGTGAGAGTAATAAGAATAAAAATATAATCCTGTGACAAAGACCTGGGTATTCAGAAATTTCAATTACACTTTGACTTGCAACGCTTTTCATAGGATGCTACCCTGCTCCATGATAATGGATGCCTATTGTTTTCTCTGCTTATACATCAGATCAGGAATTTCTTTATTTATCAGTTATTATTCAGATTTTGAGATGGAAAAGTAAGAATTCTCTTCGTATCATCTTGAAATTGTAATTATCAAATGTCTTAAATGAAGATTAATTCTAAAAGCTGAGGTAACTGAAAAACATAGAGCATGCCATGACTAAGTTGATGTCTTCTTGTTAAGAAATATATTTTATAATGTAATCCCACTTACACCCCAACCAGTTATTTGCAAATAATGGTTGAACTTAATGCTAGCCTGATTAATTAAAAATGGGTAACATAAAAAAAAAAAAGGGTAACATCAACACAACCCTTTCTGTGTGCACACAGACAGAGGGAAAGAACAATATTCCACAATTGATCTTTTCAGAGAGTTCTCACATTTATTATATGAATTTTTAAAGTACTCCTCTGAGGTCAAAAAGAAAATAATTATATTTATCTTCAGTTTTCAGAAGAAAAATAGAAGACTGAAACTCAGGTAGAGTGTTTACCCAAAATAACATAAATGTTAGAATTGTGACTAGAGTCCATGTGTCTCTAGTGCACTGCTAGAGATATGTGTCTCTATAGCAAATGCTGATTACACTATCCCGGGCTTTCAAATAGATTAAATTATTGATATGACAGCATACTCAGTAAATTACTAAGACACTCAATAAGTACTTAATATATGCATGCCAGGCATACTTACAGGGTTAGTGCTTACACAAAAGATAAAAACAAAATCCTTACCCTCATGCAACTAACATTCTTGTGGAGGAGGCAGGTGCTTCACAAACTAATGTATCTATAACCAAACAGTATGGATTTGTGCACCGTAAGAAGAAAAACAGAACATCACACAAACTGGTTATTATATTTCATACCTTAAAGAAACAAAAAACAACTTTAGCTCCTCTCCTTTTTTAGCCAGATTCCATTTTTGCTCATTTTTATAGGAAAAAAAATCCCTCAAAGAATTGAATATTACTATTATTGTTAAGGGTAAATGAATTGTTTCTCATGCCTGATGTTTCCTTCCTCTGAAAGGTGATTTGCTAGTATTTTTGGACTCACTCTGCCTTTTTTATTCCACTTCAGGAGAGGTGTTCTGATTAATCTTATTTGGTAAGTCACTTAGCATTACTACCATTTTTCTTCTTGAAGAAGAGTGGTCTGCAAGAACTTTGCATTCCACTGGTCCTTCAGAGGAAGGCCTTCTAGAACAAACTGGGGCTGAGTTGTGTATGATTCTGAGATTCAGTTAGAGCACTCATCTGGCTGAAAGATATAAAGATACATGGTCCACCTTAGCTTTCAGAATTAATAAAGATGTTATTGTGGTTCTGTATTCACTATATCCTTTATTTTAGTTCTCAACTTTTTCAGAATCCAAATGGGAAAGAAAATGCTAGGGAAGGGAGGGGGTGTGTTTTCTTTATCCTCAACCCATTAATGCTGCTATTGTGAGTCACCAGTGCATTCCACAATACAAAATCCGTGTCTCATTCTAACACTTGAATTTAGTCACTGCCTCAAGCTACACTGAACACAGTTGCTTACTTTCTACCTCCTTAAGTCCTACTAAAATACTATCTATTTGATTTTTAGATACCACACTTACCTGGTTTTCCTTCTGCCTCACTGGAAACTATTTCTCAACTTCCTTTGCTGATACTTCTTATTCTCTACTTTGAGGTATGAAGTGCCTTAAGACTCAGTCTTTGACTTTCTTCTCTTCTCTGTCTAGATTTACTCTACAAGTGATGCCATAGAATCACAAGACTCTAAATGCCAATGTATATGTTAATTCTTCCAGAATTACTATCTTCAATACTGACCCTTCCCTGAATTCTAGAGTTGAATCTGTATGTTACTTGACATCTCCATTTGTATCTCTACTAGGCATCTCAAAAGTAAAATGATGAAACTCTCTTTCCCACCCCTACTACTCACACTTGATCATCCTTTAATAGTTCTATTTCAGTAAAGGACAAGACCATATACCCAGTTGTTTAGGACAAAAACCTTAAGTTCCTCTATATTAAGCCTATATCCAAAAAGTAGAAAATCTTACTGTCTCCATTTTCAAAATGCATTCAAAATTTTGACCACTCTTCATCACCTCAACCCCTACATCCTACTTCCAATCCAAGGAACAGCTATCCTTCATTCACTGAGCTACAATAGCCTCATCAGTAGTCCACTCTTGTTCTATCAAAGGCCGTTCTCCACACAACAGCTAGACTAAGCCTTCAGAACTATAATTCAAATTATGTCACTGTCCTGTTCACAGCTTCTGCTGGCTTCCATTTAAATTCACAATATCACCAAAGACCTTGCCATGGTCTGTAAGCTGCCATGACAAGCTTTGTGATCTTGCCCTAGGCTTACTCTCTTGACTACTCCCTTGTGGTCTTGACATTTTTCACTGTTTTCCAGCCACGCTGGCATCCTTTGTTTTCTGAATAGGCCAAACATGCTCCCATCTCAGGGCCTCTGCAAAAGAGATTGGTACTCTACCCCAAAGCTTATTGTTTCATTCACTTAAGGTCTGCTCAAATGTTACCTCCAAAGGTTGATTAATCTTCTATCTATCATCTATCTATCTATCTATCATCTATCTATTAATAAGTATCTCCCACTCGAATATAATATCTGTGGAGGCAAATACTTTGTGTTTATTCTTTTTTGTAGACCCAGGCTATAAAATGATAACCAGCATATAGTAGAATCACAATAAATACTTCTTGAATAAATATATAAGAGGACTCTCCAATCATATGAACACATAAAGTAAATGAAAAGAAATAAGAATACAGAAAAAGTGAAAAAGGGCCAACTGATAAAGAACAGATTATAGAACTAGCCTTCAAATATTGGAGACCCAATATATTATTATATATACACACAGAATATCAGGGAACTTTTTGGTTCACTCTCAGTGATTTCAATTCCATAACATTTCTACTCTTGCTTCTTATTAAAAAGGAAAACACCATACCCTAAGTTCAGTCCCCAAATCTTGTCATGCACAATAGAGTTTATCAACAATTGAAGAGAGAGCCTAGATGCATTTATTCCAAACCTGCACTCCCTTTCAAATCTAATAGTTCTTTGTTTTGCATGATAAAATATTTATCTAACAATTAGATCGTTCAATTGAGAACATTTTACCCATGAGGTATTCAGATAAATACAAACATCACAATAGGGGTGGGTTGAAAATATTCTTATAAGGTAATGATTTAAGACAAGAAAGGAATAAGAATGACAGTAACAAAACATAGGCTGAGAGAACAAAGCATTCTGCTTTGCCACCATTGCAATACTGCTAACAAATAAGATAGTGGAGGGTCTTTCTCTCCTTCAATAAGATGGCAATATTTTTGTCTGGAGTGGGGTACATAGTGGCCAGTACCTGAGGCCAAATCTACCTAAATATAGAATACAGAAAAATATCTGGAATTAAGGGTGGTGAGGGAGTTTTAGCAACATGGAAGACTGATCAATGATAAACTTTACATGGCAAACCCATCTGACAACCAAGAGGACTGCAAATAAAGGACATTCACAGCTTTTTTGTTTTCTAAAGTATTTCAGACAGATTTTAGGTAGAGGATGAGTTTAAAAACACACATTTTTAATATGTTAACTCTATTGAATCCCAATATTAGTTTATTTAATAAAAAATATATGAATTAAGAAAAGCAAAAATACTAGGATAATAGATAAAACTAAGTATAGGAGCAAGACGCTTGAGAGTTGTGTTAGACATCAATAATGTAGGCAGAGTATGTAGGTACCGAACATTGACAGAGAAAAGACCAAGAAGTAACAAATATTCATGATACAGTTACATGGGACATGTGGAGACGAGGATGATAATGACAGCAAAACACATGAGTTACACAAGACACTCAGCATGTATGTGTTCTCCATTTGTGACCCCCATTCTGGCCATATTGATTCTGGCCCCAAATGTCTTTGCCCTACAAAACCAATAGCTGATCAGCAGGTATTTTTTGCCCCCGTGTCTCACTCATACAGAAAATGTGTACTGGTTGCAGGCACCTTTTATCTGCTAAGCCCCTTTGTCAATCTCACCATGAGAGGAGACAGAAAAGAGAGAGAAAGACAGGACATACGAACATGGCTGGTGAAACAAGGATCCAGGATCCAGGTAGCAAGCCATTTCTACCACCTGTTATCAGTGTGTTACCGTACTATTTGTTACCTTTCTCTTCCCCCTGCATTTTTGCTATCATTTTTAAGTTAATTCAATAGCCTGTGTGATTCATGTATCTTAATTCACTCAGTGAGCCTTTTTGTTCTGTGACCTCTGAAATAGCCTGGTTGGGAGCAAATGTGGAGCTACCATTGCATCAGTGTATTTTCTCACATGACAGACGCCCTCATCTGATGATCAAAGCAATGTGTCCTATCATTTGTCATCATAATATAATAAATTTGTTACTGCAGCTTTGATGGTGCCCTGCACAGAACAGGAATATAAAAAAACTAATGTTAATAGGGTGAAATTGATCATTTAAATCACCTAGTAAATTGGTCCAAGGAAGTATTTTTCAATTCAAAAATAAAATATGCTTGCTTGACAAGTATATATTTTCTTTCCAATTAAATAAAATTCATATTATAGCATACTGTCATTTAATAGGTTGGCTCAAGATCTAGGAAAACTAATAAATCTAGCAGAAGGATAGATTAGGGCATACTGTGAAAGAAAGGCAATCACAAATAGCCCAAGGCAATGACTACACTAACTGAGGTTACCAACCAAGAACAGCTTTTTTTTTTTATTTTTTTTATTGTTATGTTAATCCCCATACATTACATCATTAGTTTTAGATATAGTGTTCCATGATTCATTGTTTGTGCATAACACCCAGTGCTCCATGCAGAACGTGCCCTCCTCAATACCCATCACCAGGCTAACCCATCCTCCCAACACCCTCCCCTCTAGAACCCTCAGTTTGTTTTTCAGAGTCCATTGTCTCTCATGGAAGAACAGCTTTTTAAAATACAGGGTGGAGAAGCTTTTGTTCTACATTGATCTTTGAAATAGGAGTTGGAATGACAAATAAATAAATAAATAAATAAAAGTAAGTGTGCATGTTTGCATGCACGTATACATGTGTGTTACACTCATATCTATAAATTATAGCAAAGATTTAGGCTGACATTACCCAAAACAACTTGTTCCTGTTTAGCTAAATAGGGTTGAGGGTAGATTGGGAGGGTGAATAGTTATAGTTATAAAGGGCAGAAATGCCAATTTCATGATAAGAAGTAAGGGAGAACAGTTTCGGTTGTAATATGCACATGACTTAAGACAACTAAAAACAAATACAGGTGTTCCTCAACCAATGGCCAGAATTAAGATAGAGAGAGAACAAGAAAAGACAGAAAAATAGAATTGAGGAAGGGAGGGGAAGAAACAAGGCACTTCCCCTGAATGTGCACTCTGAGAAAGGGGGGAGGGGAGGAAGTGAAAGGAAGGAAGAAAGGAAGGAAAGAGGGAAGGCAGGAAAGAAAGGAAGGACTGCAGATGTTGGTGACCTTGCAGTGACTGCTTTTGACTCTAAAAGCCCAGAAAGAACTGCAGATACATAAGATACATATTCTTGCTTAAGTGATTCATGAAAGTCTAACTTGACTCCCTAGTTGATGAAGCTTAAAACTATAAATCATACTTCAATTTCTCTTTTTAGCTCAGGCGACAAGATACAGATAGTGTCACAAACCATTGTATTTCGAATGTTTAAGGGACTGATTTTTTGGTTATATTACCCAGGCCCCCCTGCCTCTTTCCCTCCTGTTTCCTGATGTCTGCCTTTGGGCCATTTCACTCTCATTAACACTTCCACCTCTATGAGTAAATTGTTAGGCAGGCAGATTAAACCAAAATCCTTCTGTGCCTTGGATACAAGGAAGAACAGAATAGAAGTTATTAGTAGAAAATTAAATTTGGTGAATAAATATAAAGTTTAGTTACCCTGACTTATTCTTTCTTCCATTTCTATGAGCAATTGAGAAGTTCTTACATTGAATATTTATTCAATTTTATTCAAGTTCCTTCATATTTTCTCCAAAATCCATCAAATTACTAGGGGGATTGAGAATGGGTCAGCAGGTAGACCAACATGGATTGCATTTACTGTTTCCCTGCCATCAAGTATGAGGCCTGTGACCTTGGCAAGTGATGTGGACATTCGGATTCTGTTTTCTCCATAAAACACATACCTGAACACACTGTGACAAATTCGGTGGCATTTTAACAGCCCTACTAAAGGGGATGAAATATATTAGTGCTCAAAACATATTAGAAACTTTCCTTCCTTCCTTTTCTTCCTTGTCTAAGTAAAACAAAAAGAATGAAATTTAATAAATTTACTTATTTTCATTTTATTACCTTTGTAAAAAAATTTAAGGATAAGATTATTTTTAGGACTCCTACTACTTTATGCTGATATAGTAACTTGAACAACTTTGTGGCATAATCTACCCCCAATTTTTTTTAAACAAACTGCACTTTTCGAGGTTCTGCATCAAGGGTTAAGTTTGTTTTACACAAGAGACTACACAAAAGGAAGCTTTCTTTCCAAAGACCATGACAAAAAAAAAAAATTATTTTCCATCAAAGAGAACAAAATGATTTATGTATATCTGTAAAAAATACAATGCATGGTATATATATATATTGAAAAACAGTTCAAATTCTGATGCATATTTTTATAGGTGTGTTTTACTTATTTTAATTTTGTTAAACAGTAGTTTTATTCTTTAGCATTTTAATTTAATATTATTAGGAAGAACTGACCACACATCAAATTTTAACTTGTTTTATATAATTTCCTAGGCATTTATATTTATTTTCTCTTGCTGTCATAACAAATTACAATAAACTAAATAGCTTGAAACAACACAAATTATTATCGTACAGTGTTCTGCACCAATCTCACTGAGCTAAAATTAAGATTTAATTAGGACTGCATTCTTTTCTAGAGACTCTTGAGGAGAATTAATTTCCCAGTCATTCAGGGCATTGGGAGAATGCAGTTTCTTGTGGTTGTAGGATTGAGGTTCCTTTTAATCTTGCTGGTTATGAGCTACAGATTGACTGCCAAGATGTTTAAACTTTAAGGTGACACTCTCACATGAGTCCTTTCCATGTGTGGTCCTACATTTATGTCTTTCTGAAAAAAAAAAAATAATTTGTCATGATTTCTTTTCTAATTTTAAGAAAATTCACCTTTGTACAGAATTTGTTTTCATTAAAATTATGCCTACATGCCTAAAGAATACCTAAAAGTTGTGTTAAAAATTAAACGACTCTGGAAATAAGGTAAATAACCTCAAGGTTTTCCTCATTAAATGAAGATCCATCCTTGCCATAATTCATTTGAATTTCCATTACTCTTCTTGTAAGTAAAATAAAAATGCATTGTTGAGATCATTTTTATCAACAGTTATATATTGACTAATCACATAAGATTATACTGATTTCTTAAATGCTATATGCAAGCAAACATAGATCACATGTCTTCTGATAATATATAAGAATATGCATAATAAATTAAGAATAGTCAATGGCTTACTTATAAATTTAATACCATAGCCATTGCAAAAAATTGAATTTGTGTGTGTGTTCATATTTTCTTCTAATTAATGGCAGAAATTAACCTTGATTTACAGTTTATACTCCTGAAACATATCTTTCTTTTCTGGGTAGAATTTCTTTCTTTGTTTTATATACACATGTATACACATGTAAGGATAATAATCCAAAGTATTTTAGAAAAAGGGTAAATTCCTTTAGAGATCCCTCTCAGATTATGTTCTTCCTTAAGCTAATAAAACCTTTTTTTATCAGGTCTTTCCATTTTGGGTTTTTCTTTTGGGGAGGAGTGGGGTGGGAAGTTGATTGTAAACCATTCTAAGTATTTTCTATTATTTATTAAGTAAGTACTAAATTATAAAAGCATATTTATTGTCCTGGATAGAGAGCATAATCACATCTTTTTTTTTTTTTTTCTTTTTATTCTTTTCCTTGTGGTTGTTGCTGTTTTGGTATTTAGGAGTTTAAAACTCCTTCATCTCTGGAGGTGATTCGATCACCTGGGAGAAAGTGTGGGAGAATTAATTCTGGTGTAGCAGATATTGTGACTGGTTATGGCCCACCACCTCCAAGAGGATCTTGTATTCTGAGAAATCACCATCTTATGAACTAACATCGTTTGTTAAAAGTTGCCATATTGGACTAAGGTTATTTAGGTATAAAGTCCCTTTGGTAAGTGCAACTTTAAGATAGTTCCTCCTCATAAAGTGTGCTCTTCCCACCCAAACAGCAGTGGACAGATGAAAAGAGCTACTTTTACTTGCCATGCTTCACACCTAACTTCCAAACAGGAAGAAGTGGTAGGAAGCACTGATTCATCCCCAAGTATACCGCAACATCTGCCAAAGAGATAAAACTGGTCCCACATCCTGCAGCCTGCCCCTTCCCCAGGATCACAGCTTTGGTCCTCAGCTGTATACCCACAATCGCCTTAAATTTCTCCCTTTTTGTGGTGAGATGACAGGGAATTTCAATTTAACACAAAAGACTCTGGACATCTTGAGACTCCTTCATTTGATTGTAAAATACTGTATAAATATGTGAAAATACACACTCTTGAGAGCTCTACATATCATAGCAACGGCAAGTCCTAATAGAGCAATTTTGCCCAGAATTTCCTGATTTTCAAGAACACAGTAAGGAAAGTATCAAGCATCTCTTTGTATAATAAGCAGAGGTAGCGTAGGAAACATTTGGAAGAATAACAGAACAACCGGTGACATTTAGGTGAGTAATTTGCCCTCTACATTATGTAGAGTAACACATATGTAAGGTTAACTTGAGTTTTACTGTTTTAAAAGAAATGGTTTTCACCTATGACGAATCATTAAGCAGAGATTACATATAATACAAGTCACTTTTATTCCATTTTATTATATTGATAGAATATATAAATGTTTTTAGGTATTTTATATAATATATAAAATGCCTTTAGGTATTTCTACATGCCATTCTGAAATTCTTGGTAGACTTTGAAGTAACCTGGCACATTACTTTGGTCACAATTTACAAACCACCCTAGGTTTTCCCAATTATTATGCAATAGATTACATTTTTCTTTTTGTAGTTCATGAGCTCAATCAATCATAATTTTATAATGACGTCAGGAGTTAATTTTATATCTAGCTTCAAAGGTCACCATGATTTTATCATTGCTTAAGTTAATGGGATTAAATTGTTTAAACTTATATTCATATCAAAAAATAGTATGGGGTATTTCAGTTTTCTTTGTTTAAATCTTGATTGTGAGGAAATCTAAAGCTGGATTCATGGGAAACATAAAATTATATTTTTCTCCTTCCACCTCTACTTTTTATAAAATGTCACAATAGCCACATTCTCTATATCTATTCCTTTTAAAAAAAATAAACATGTCTAATTATAATATGCCATGGTGACTGACAGGCATTACATTCAATATTCAGATAGGCAGTGTTATCCCAATAAAAAAATTATACAGTGCTACCCATCCTGACCTTGTAGGGTATACTAATAATAGCTTTATCTTCCAAAATATTTCCACGTGTGACAATTCTTATTTCCTGTGGCATTTTAAGAAAAGCAGTCCAATCAGCCGTAAATATATCAGTCTACCTATAAAGGTTCACTACCCAAATGGCAATTCCATTTTCAATTTTCCTTGCTAAATAGATACTGAATATTTGAAGGAGAAGTTTGTTTCAAAAGTCTAAAAGATTAAAATGACATTCCTGTTAGAGCTCCTTTTACTCAGGTGGGCAACCAAAGTGTCATTTGGAAAGTTACCTTGATATAGCAGTAGCCTCCCAGAACACTACCAAGCAGATTATCTGAGAAACAGGGTTATAAGCCAAATAAGAATGCAGAGATCATGAGGTTTATTATACTACTTTATGACACAGCAAGCCACAAAGCAGACATGAGGGGTTGGCTAACACTTAGCACAGGGTGAAAGTGGGTAGAAAGAACACTCTACCTTACTCCCGTGTTAACCAATGTTCTAATATTCCGTCTCTCTTTCTCTCCACCATCTCAGGCTTCCCCTGTGATCAAATGTGTACAATATCAGAGTTATGGATGAACAGAAGAGTTTGGCAGACAGAAAACACACAGAGCAATCACATATTCAACTCAGGGCCAACTCCTTGCCGCAGTTGTATCTCTCTGGACAGCCTGATGAACATTCATACTTTTTAACTGTTTATGGAGAATAACACTTATGAGGCCAGAATCACATCATACCAGTTGTCACTAGTTGGGGCAGGGACATGCAATTTAGGGATGAAAGAGCTACTAATCTGGAAGTAACACCAGGTTACTTCCTGTTGTATGATGAGGTCTTTCCATTGCTTTCCATCTATCTGTAACATTCTTGTTTGTTCTATCCTTTTAATCATATATCCCATTTATTCTATCTTTAATGAGTCTTCTAAGTTTCTGACTTAGTCTCTGTATTTCATATATCTTATGATTTCTACCTATATATCACAAGCTATTAGATCATTTAATATCTATAATTAGCATTTTTAGGAATTTAATGTCACTTTCTGTTTTGTTTGTTTTGTTTTTGCCCTCTACAGCAGAATTAAATATTTCCAAATAATACTGCAAAGAGTTACTACAAAAAAATGGCCTCCAAAAATTAATATCTTAATTTTAATAATATCTTGCCAAATTGATTCAGTCATTCATGACAAAAATGACCTTGTATCTGCAATAGCCTAGAAGCAATCTGACCTATATTGAGCAATATCATCTAGGCATAACAGATTGTTGAAGTGGCATAATATGACTGCCATGCATATTTCATTACAGTGTTAAAAATGTGTGAAATACATGAGTTACCAGATTCTGTTTGGGCTGCTTTTTGTTCTGTGTTATAATTTGATGGAGGAGTACCAGTGCTTTGGGCTTCACTCAACTTCTTTAATAACGACTTTCTTACTAAAGTTATCTGAGCCTTTATACAATAGTCAGATTGATTCCCTGCAAACTTCCCTAGTGGAATACCAGAAAAAAAAAAAATGTTATGTCATTAAAGTAGGAAAAAAGACATATAAAAGTTATTAAGTTGGGCTTGGTTTTACTACGCAACTACTTCAACCCCAGCCATTTTGACAGTTGACAAACTCAATTCTGGCCTGATGAACATGGCCCAAACTTCACCCTATATCAGTCTGCTTACAATTCCTGACATATCATGACTGCTGTGATGAATGGCCATTTCCCTTGCTTTTAATTTTTGGTTTAACGTGTATTATTGTTACCCTAGCTAAAATATTTGCATCTTCTAGAAGAGTTTGTCCCTTCAGTGATATTACCTAGATTTTTCTAGAGAATGTCCTATTTTGGTTTTGTTTTTTCCTCAATTCCATATTCTTTTTCCTGATAATACTCATAATAAAATTACTCAAAATACTCCAGTCATGCAAGAGGAAATTAAGAAAAATTAGATTTAGTCTATATACAGCATTTATCAATCTGGCTAACTTTAAAATTTAAAAGATACTGACTCCTCAGAAATATTCTTCCTTTAAGAATTGCTGTTTCTAGATAGAGAAATAAATTTGTGGGTGATGAAAATTGGAAATTGTTGCTGTGATGATCATTGCTAACTGTAAAGCAGTCCCCAAATTCCAATTACTGGTAGCTGATAACATATGCTCTTCAACATATCTCAGGCAACTATCAAATAGAAGAGTAGGAGAATATTTCTCTTTCTAATTATTTTTCCAGCATTTTCTCATTTTTCTCTTAGGATTTAGCCAGCATGGAAGGTGATAACCTTAATGTGGTAAAGTGGTAACACATAGTTATCTAACAGGTAATCATCAGAACATGCTGGTTGAAAGCTTGAAATATTTCATGCTGAAAATATGTATTTTATGATTGACATTAGTTGGAAGATGTCACAGGTGTAATCTTATTTTATGTGTTCTTGCATATTTAATTTTGATATTGAAATCAGTTGATAATATAAACTACCAAACAAAACTTTTAATTCATCTGCTTTCTTTATTAATTTAAATAATCTCCAGTCACTTCAGAACATATTTTTAAAAATCCACTTCTGTAAGTAACCATATATTTTTTCATGTTATAATTCAAATTTAGTGTTACCAGCACTAATTGCAAATAGTATAAGCACAAAGAATAGTAACAAACATTTTTAAAGGATGGCATTAACATAAATAGAATGTTTTATGTAAATATATAGTGATTGTTTATATTTGAAGAATTACATATGATGACTTAGTAAATAGATGCTCTCCTTGATATTCTAGTAGCTTTAGATAACTGTATTAATCAATAAATTCTAAGCCAATAGTGGGTACTTTATTTTCCATCCTCAAAGTTCAAGGAATTGTAGATTTTAAGGTGAAATGGAGATCAAATGAGTGAGTTTATGATTTACTGTAATATTACCCTTTTTGTTCTAATCTTAAAGCTACACTTCCAGAGTTGTAGTTCAGAATAATAATTACTTAAAGTATTGTTCCATAGCTAAGGAGTTTCTTTTCTTTTCTTTTCTTTTCTTTTTTTCCCTTTCTTTTCTTTTCTTTCTCTACTGTTTGTTTGTTTTGAGCAATTACGTCATGCTCTTCATGCTGCTTAGGGTGTGACAAGACTTCAATCAAGGTGTTAGCTGAGTTCCCTTCTATAGCTTGGGGTCCTTTTCCAACTTTATACCATTTTGATAGTCTTCTTCTTAACTCTAGGCTCTTACCTCACATTTTTAAGATAACTTTTTTAGATAACTTATAACTGTGAATTCTTTCTCGAGATGTAAATACTTTTAAAAGCCTCTTGCCAGTTTTACTACCCAGGAATATCTTTCTCAGGAACCTGAAAACCTAGTGAAAGGATCATATGGTTCTTTTCTTTTATTAGTGTGGTGTATCACATTGATTGATTTGTGAATATTGAACCACCCTTGTAGCCCAGGAATAAATTCCACTTGATCGTGGTGGATGAGTCTTTTAATGTGTTGTTAGATTCAGTTTGCTAGTATGTTGTTGAGAATTTTTGCATCCATGTTCATCAGGGATATTGGCCTGTAGTTCTCTGTTTTAGTGGAGTCTGTCTGGTTTTGCAATCAGGGTAATGCTGGCCTCGTAGAATGAATTTGGAAGTTTTCCTTCCATTGCTACTTTTTGGAATAGTTTGAAAAGAACAGATATTAACTCTTCTTTAAATGTTTGGCAGAATTCCCCCACCACGATGTGAAAGGAACTAGAAAGTATTATGTTAAGCAAAGTAAGTCAGTCAGAGAAAGACAAATACCATATGATTTCACTCATATGTGCAATTTAAGAAACAAAACAGATTTACATAGGAAAAAAGAAGAGAGGCAAACCAGGAAACAGACTCTTAACTATAGAGAACAAACTGAAGGTTGCTGGCGGGGAGGTGAACGGGCGGATGTGTTAAATGGGCGATGGGTGGGGCGCCTGGGTGGCTCAGTCAGTTAAATGTCTGCCTTCCACTCAAGTCATGATCCCAGGATCCTGGGATCAGGCCCCACGTGGGGCTCCCTGCTCAGTGGGGAGTCTGGTTCTCCCGCTCCTCCCCACTCGTGCTATCTCTGTCTCTCTATCTCAAATAAATAAATAAATAAATAAAATCTTAAAAAAATAAAAAAATAAATGGGTAATGGGTGTTAAGGAGGGCACTTGTTTTGATAAGCACTGATTGTTGTAAGTTATAAATCACTAAATTGTACACCTGAAACTAATACTACACTGTATGTTAACTAACTGGAATTTATTTATTTTTTTAACATTTTATTTATTTATTCGAGAGAGAGAGAGCACAGAGGGAGAGTAAGAGGGAGAAGGAGACTCCCCACTGAGCGGAGAAACTGATATGGGGTTCCACCCTGAGACCATGACCTGAGCCAAAGGCAGACGCTTAACCAACTGAGTCACCCAGGCGCCCCAACTAACTATAATTTAAATAAAAACTTGGAGAAAAAAAAAAAAGAACCTGAAAACCATCTCTCTGAAATGCAATCACCAAGGATGATAAAGCCCCTAACTCCCAGTTTCTGGACGAGGGTAGGAGCCTAACTTCAGTGGGAGTCTTGCTTCAAGTTGCTGGGTGATGGGCATTAAGGAGGGCACGTGATGTAATGAGCATTGGGTAATGAGCATTGCAACTGATGAATCACCGAACTCTACCTCTGAAACTACATTATATGTTTATTAATTTAATTTAAATAAAATAAAATTTAAACAAAGTTGCAAAACTACCTCCTTTCACAAAGATATGTTTAGTTTTCCTTTGAATAAGGCCAGTTAGCAGAGATGAACTTGCTAGTTGTCTATTGCTGACCTGAATTTTGTTTTAGAAAAGAATCAAGGATGCTTAGATTCCTTTGAAGAATTTTTAAATTGTTCTAGTCTATGTTATTGATGGAATTATGTGCCCCTCCATTTATATATTGAAGCACTGACCCTCAGTGTCACAATATTTGGAGATAGGGCCTTTGCAGAGATACTTAAGTTAAATGAAGTAACAGGATGGAGGCCCTAATAGGACTGGTGTCCTCATAAGAGGAATAATGGATACCAGAGCTCTTTCTTTCTTTCCATGCGCAACAAACCAACAAACCACAAACCAACTCTGACAACACCTTGATCTTGAACTTCTAGTCTCCAGAACTGTTAGAAAACAAATATCTGCTGTTTAAGTCACCTAGTCTGTGTTACTTTGTTACAGCAGTCCAAACTGACTAAGATAGTATGGGAACCATTATTATTATTTTTAATTATTATTTGTTTTGTTGTTGTTCTTGTTTTTAAGATTATGAGATAATGGAAACTCCAGAGCCCCACTAACACATTCACATAGCTCTTTTGGGAGTGACTGTAACACTTGACCTCTGGCAATATCGGGCCCTTCTCATAGGTTTTTTTAGAATTAAATGAGAAAATACATGTGAAGTCCTTTTGAGCAAAAGTGCACAAACTGTATTTCTAGAAGAAAACATTTCTATAGGGACTAGAATTTAGTAATCAAGAATTTGTGATTATTAGAACAGATTGTTTTGCCCTTAGGGAGTTTATAATATACAAAGCACAATACACATTTAATAAATAATAAATTGTTATGATTCTAAACAGGAGGCATTAACACACGCACCATGTGGCCTATACATTTTAGAGATGCTAACAACAAATTCTGTCAAATTAAATATAAATGAAAGTACTAAAAAGTACTAAACATGAAACTTTAAAGAAAATATAATTCACATTTAATTTAGGTGGCAAGAAAAATAAGATATGGAGTGCATATTGATTCCATTATAATTAATTTTCTCTTTTGCTTTTGTATATTAGGTATAGTTATTGATGAGTTATCATTGACCATTCAATTAAATGATGTATTTATAGAAAGCGAAAAGGTAAAAAGCATCTGGAAATATGTTTATCTTCAAGAATTTATGCCTAAAGGATTTGATTTGATGGAAATTATAAGAAAAGCATAAACAGTAACTTTTATCAAATTATATTTTTATAAAATTTAAAAAAGAATTATCTGTATTTGGCTAAGTTATTATATTAAAAAATTATTCTTACCATTCAATTTATTCACACTTTCAACAGTTGATTTTCATATTTTTACGCTAGGTATTTGTAAAGCCTATATATAGGGATAATGATTATTCAAAAACAATGTTTTAATGAACTACATATATTCCTACTGTGATGCTCAATATTTTTTTGTTCACTTAATAGATATGCAATGAGATGCTAACTCATTTCTGAACTACAGATACAATTAAAAAGTACTCTGACCTTGTGAATAATATGCCCTTTTGAATTACATATTTTAATATAGTAGGGGAGAAAAACAGTAAATAAACAAAAATGTAATATAATTATAATATAATATATATTATAAAATGCTATGGATAGAAATGAAGCTTAATAAAAGTATAGAGAGTGAAGAAAGAAGGTGGAGGAAGGACCATTATATAGATATGATATGTGAGAAGAGACACAAATGAAACAAGGGACTGAACTCTACCAATTATACAATATATGGGGAAGAGTATCATATTCAAAAAACCAAGCAATCCCAAAGGCCCTGAAGAAGAAACAAGTAATAGCACTGTTAGAATAGCCTGGTGATCATTAGTGTGGCAAGAGAAGAGTGAGTGAGATTGGAAGCATTGGGAAATGAGGTTGTAGATATTTGCAGGGGCAAGTTCAAGATCACATACAGGGACACAAAGCCAGAAAAGTAGAGTGTAGTTGGTGAGAATTTGGTGGATATCAGATATGATTTGAAGGTAGAACAAACAGCAATATCTGATAAAGTGGCTATAAAAGAGAGGCAAGAAAGATCCTTGGATTTATTTGTTTAGCAAGTAGGTAAACTGTGCCATCACTTACTGAGAAGAAAAATACCAGAGAAGAAGCAGCTTAGGTGGGGGGAAGTGAAAGCTTGGTTTTGAATATTTTGAATTTAAGATGCTTATTAGACACCAAAATGGATATATCAAATAGGCAATTGTACATACAAATCTAGAATTTAGATAAGAATATGGGATGGAATTAAAATATGGGAGTCATCATTATATTGATGGAACTTTAAAACCTTGGAACTAGAAATGACTACCAAGACATTAATGTAAATGACGAGTGTATAAAGTGCTAAACTCTGGCAAATTCCAACAGTTAAAGATGGGAAGAAAAAGATTGGGCAAGAATGATTAAGAAGAATAGGCCATGTGCTACATATTTGTTATCTAGAAGTGAAGTGAAGAATGTGTTTCAAAGAAGAATTGCTGAATGTGAGAGTAAGGTGAGAATTCTCAGTACATCTGGATTGGAAAGATGAAGGTCATTGTTGACCTTGAGAAAAGTTGTTTTGATAGAATGGTAAGGATAAAATCCAATTGAAGAGAAAAGGTTGTAAATAGAGGGCACAGAAAGCTCAGGATGAAAATTAAAATGGAAAAAAAAACAACAACTTTTCAGTTGTTTGTCTATAAGAAGGTACAGAAATATGAATCAGAAACTTGGGGAGAGAAGAGTCTGTAGAAAAATAAGATTGACATTTTTGTTCTTAAGATGGAAGCTATTTTACCAATGAGGATTTTGATAGGAAGTTAACTTGAATGCAGCTGACTACTCCTCTTTAGCTCCATGGTGGCAAAACATGCCCTGTTCTGGTTTCCATTTACTGCCTGTGGTTCCACAGACAGATCACCACAGATCAGGCAGTAAATGAAAATGAGCTGGTTGCAGCTAGGGATGTGAAAACTTGGAGCCATGGTTCTATCACTCATGAAAGTATCTTCAGTTTTGGAGTCAACTGTAGCTACTCTGCAAGGAGCAGCATCTTCCCAGTTAACGTCCTGGTTCTTACTCTCCCTCCACCCGTTCCAGACACCTAGCCTGAATCCCTCATTCTGGGACTTCAGACTGCTGAAGATAAAGACAACAGCTCCAACCACACCGCTGATGACTACCCAGTGATGGTTACTTCAGGATACCATTTATGTGGAGGTCTCCTTCTGTCACAGAACAGGCTCTTACCTAGGGCTGATCCTGTGTCAGCATTGGGCCACATCCAGTACAAATCTTCTGCATCAGCTACAGTGGCCCATGCTGGGGAAGGGATGCCTCTAACCCAGAGATAATTAACCAACCCAATGGGCCCTTGTACAGAAAGCTTGGATCTACCATTTCCTTCTCACCACTAGCACTTCAGCATTTTCACTCAGCGTTGCAAACTCCATGGCAAAGCTGGAACTTAGGACCCTGGTGTATCTGCACTGCAATGCATTGGTCTGTCAGCCTACTGGGACACCATCGTGTATGATAACCTGTCATGAAGATGAAGTGTTGACATCCATTTTTAGAACAGTACTGTTGGCATTTCTCGTAAGAATCCCATAATTCTACTCCAAGCCACTAAGGACTCTTCAGAAAAACCCCATAAATACTCAAGTTCTCCTATAGACTCCATAGCTCTGAAGGTGGCAGGCCTTTTTAGGACTTGATTGTGGAGCCTTGTTAGTGTCCTACTTCACTATCAGGAAATTAGACACGAATTACTTATGGCCAATGTATTAATGAAAACAGATTGCATTAAGAAAGAGAGCGTTAGCCCTCTAGGACATGCCCTTTCTAGCTGTCTGTCTGCATCAAATGGCTTCTGAGATCAAAAGTGAGACTTTAATTTTTGGGTACTGTTGGAAGGAAACATATCTGCATGACTTTTACCTTCTTGAACTGATGAGAAGCTTGAGCACCAGGAAAAAAGTCTTGAAGCTAGGATGTAAATGTGACAGATGAAGCTTCCTCCCTAGAAATTCTTGACATTTGCAGAAAGTAAAAAATGACCCCATGGAATTTTTCTTAAGCTTATTAATTCCAAAAAATCTACTAAATATTTGGAATTATTTACTGACCATCTTATTCCTGAAATTTGGAAGTTATAGAGAGATCTGGTAGGATGAAGGCTTCCTGGAAGTGCATTAGCGGGTGGCAGATGGCCAAGCTACCATTCTGCCAACCAACAGAAGACAGCTTTGCCCTCTACCTTGTTGTAGTGCCGCCACACTTGGGGCATTCCAACAATTATAACTGATTTCAATGAGCTGAAAAATAAAAGTAACCACTGACAAAGACTACCAGCCAGAATAAGAACATAAACTTGCCCTTTTGGAGCCACTGGAGAAGTCAGAAGACTATCTCATTAAACAAATAAACAAATATTAAAACATTTAAGACTATGTATTAGCTATCAATTATTGCATAACCAGTACCATAAACTTAGTACCATAAAAAAATACATGCTTATTATCTGAAAATTTCTGTGCATCAAAACTTGGTCATAACTTACCTCAGTTCTCTGCAAGGCTACAAGCAAAGTGTTTTCCAGAGTTGGATTCCTATGTAGAGGCTCAACTGAGGAAAAATCGATTTCCAAACTCAGATTCCTGGCATAATTCTCTTCTTTCTCTTTCCCTACTCCTCCTTCTTCCCCTTCCTCTCCTTCTTGTCCATTTTCTTCTCCTTTTCCTTCTCCTCCTTCTCTCTTCCTTCTTCTTTTTCTTGTTTTTTGGTAAAACTGAGGACCCTGGCTTTTTCCTACCTATAGACAGCTCTCAGCTCCTAGAGGTTACCTGCTATTTCTTGCCACATGGTGGCTTACTTTATCAAAAGAACAAGGAGAATCCCTAGAGAGATACTGCTAGCAAGACGGAGTGCAATTTAACATAGCATAATGAAGGGTGCAATGTTCTCTTGGTCAACAAAGAAAGTTGCAGGTCCAGGAAGGGGAATTATGTAAAGTCACGATCACCATGAGACAGGGAACATGGGCGCCACTTTATAGTGTCCTGTACACAAATGATAAATACAGCAAGTGTTTTGAAGCTAAAATAAGAACCTGAATTCGCATCAAAATTATTCAGTAGCTGAACTGAAGTATATCTTTAATGACTTTGCACATTTTGATGTTATCTGTCTCTAGAGAGGGCTCACTTTTTTCACTGCTAGCCAGAGAAAAGTGGGGGTTTATCATCTTAATCTAGTCAGGGATTGAGATAAATTGAAGCTGGGTTGCAGTTAGTGTAAGGCTCATTTTATATCTGCTTTGCTCTTTTTCATAGGGTATAGTCCAGGGCTTTCAACTAAGAGCCTAATGTTTCACCAGGGACCCTTTCTGGAAGGGTTCTATATTTTAATCTTTCTTCCTAGAACTGTAAGACTGAAAAAAAAAATCCCTTCTCCACTTACTCAGAGTTTTTAGGCTTATATTAAATCTCCCACTCTGCACAGTTTCTGCTTCACCAACTGTTTCCAGGTAAAAAGCTGCAGATCATTAGCTGGCCTTTCCTAAATTATCCCTTCCTTGTGATCTCCGTCCCTCCAATCCTGTTGGTTCCAGGTTTCTGATACTACCGTATACTGTTTTTAAACATTATCCTAATTTTGAAGTTGTTTCTAGAAATATTGGTCTTTCAAAAACTTTTTTATCTTACAGTAAATCAGAAGACCTTCTGTATCTAAAAAAATATACACCTCACTTTCCCATTCTTCCTGTCATTTTATTACCTCATATTTCTCTATTTATTCTGAGTCCATTTTCCCCTGAGAATATAGAGAAATATATTCTTTATTTTGTTTGTGTTTTTTTTCTTTTTGTTTTATTTACTATATGCTACTTGCTTCTATCACTTCCTCTCATTTTTGTGTCTATTTACTCTCCTTTCGAGAATACTGTGGAAAAGGCTATTTGGAGTAAACCGGAAAACTAACACTCAACCTTGCATGTGTTGCCTTAAAAAAACTCATGGAAATTCTGATATCTCTGATCCTATGTAGTTCCGTCCCACTATCTATTGCTACATAACAAACTATCCCAAAATTTATTGGCTTGAAACAATGATCATTTTATTCTACCTCATCAGTTTGTGGGTTATGAGTTCAGGCAGGCTGACTTTTCCATTTCACATGTTGCTAATAGATGTCGCTAAGTGGTTTTCAGCTGGCAGAGGGCTGCCTTGGATGATCCAAGATATCTGGCCTTCCATGTTTTGTGCCTTGGCAGAGATAGTTCCAAAGCTGGGCTTAGCTGGGACTCTCAATCAGAGAATCTACATTAAGCCTCACCACTGTTGTCATCAGACTTCTGCCATGGCAACTCAGAGATCCCTAAGACAGTGAGGCCCAGGTGGAGGCTGGAGAGATTCTTTATGTCCTTGCTTCAATGTCCCAGAATGTCATTGTCGCTGTATTTGATTGGTCAAATCATACAGGCCAGCCCAGGTTCAAGAGAGGGAAATTAGAGTCTGCCTATGAGTGGAGGAGTAGCAAACAGTATGTGATCATCCTTAATATATCACAATATCATTGTTGCATTTTTAGCGTTTGCCTCTGCCCACCCCCTATCCCTTTCAAGGAGAACAAGTTATAAAGTGGGCTTATAAAATAGCTCACGGCAATGTAATAAGTCAATTATTATATTGTTATTTAGTGCTTAATTATCACTACTTAGCTTACTCTCTCTGCAGCTATAAAGCCAAATGTGCTTTATCTCTGTCATGAACTGATCCATAAAGCTAGGATATTTCTCAGGGTTAGGAGTCCTAATTAGAGTTTAAAATTATGTGTCTTATTCATGCTGGTTAGAAAACTATTTGAATCTCAGCTTTAAGTCTATACTTTTATACGTTGATTTTTGATACTGCAGTGGGGATTCTGCAATGTATAATTCTTTGTCATGTGGATTCCTCTTATGCTTTTTCAGTACAGGCACTGGAGAGAGACTGAGGCAAAAAGAGGAAAGAAGGGACTTGTCAATGCTTGTTGTTCCTCTCAGTGTCACTTTATCAGTGTTGCTTCCCCCTTGCTGCAGCAGTGGTTTTGAATTCCTAGAATAGTTTGGCTCTTTCGGAACCATCCTTATCACCACCCCTCCCCTCTGGGGGGTTACCAGAATTAAGCTGACTTCCAGCTCTACACATCTGAAAAGATGTGATGCCAACACTAACAGATGATGCTATCTCCTGAGTAGTGTCTCAGCCCCGGTTCTGTGGGACCTTATTTTGAGCTTCTAAAGTACTAGGCATTACTCCTTGCTCAAAGGTCTTAGTTATTATCTATAGAATCCCCCCTGGCCACCTCTGGTTTACCAGACTAGCTGGCTTGGCAACCTCCCTTCACACGCCTGATTCCCAAATCTGTGTAGATGCTACTCTTGGCCTCTAGGTTCTGAGAACTCCAAAGCTTTTTCCCATATCTAAAGGCAATACCCATTCTCTCATTTATTCCTCCTGCCTTACTTCATTTCTTCCCCTTCTGCCATTTAAGTTCTCCAATATCTATTTAACCAATTTCTTATACTAAATTTTCTCTGTTGAGATAGCTAATGTAGTTTCTTTTTTTCTAACTGAACTCTCCCTGATAACTTGTACAGATCCTCCTTCATCCTTCATTCCCTCGGGATCTGCCTCAGGAAAATACAAGGCAAAATTCTAACACATTTGTGGTAGCTCACTCAACTTTCTTCATTCCACTTGATAATTCTGAAAGAACCCAGTTCATGTATAAAGTCCTTTTCTGCTTAGAAGAACTTCCTTACTAAACCCAGGCTAATACAGAATACTTGAGCTGGAGAAAATAACTGAGATCAAGGCCTAAGAGAAAACACCTAATAGTAAGTCATTTTTATTCTGTATCTGTTTCCTTTCTGTTAGTAATAATAACATTTTCTAGAAGCACTTCCATAATAGTTTCTCTCTTTTCAGGAGTGATTCTTCACCCCTGACCTGAGCAGAGTAAACTTACTCTGGGTGTGTATCTTCTGTCCTCCCTTGTCTAGGTGACAAGTACATTAAAATTGACAATGTATTAAGTACTATAAAAAGTGTTATTGGAATTTTAGAAAACAGATAAATCTGTATGAGGGGCTTCAGATAAAGCTTTATAGGCACAAAGATAATTTATTGAAGGGGTGTGTTGGAATTCCCAGAGTTAAGGAGATAGAGAATGTGGGCGCTGAGAAAATTGCATGTGAAAACTATATTATTGGATCAATCCTTGGTTTATTCATAAAGATTTTGAACAATACTTTTTCAGTAAGTAATGAATTCAGAATTTATTCAGATTTGATCAGATTTGTTTATCATAGTACTCTGACATTGGACTCTAATTCCACACCGCCCAAAATGTATTTTGTTCTTTTTGCTTATGGCTTTACACTGCCTTCTTATTCTACAGCCAATATTTCTGTTATATCTCCCTCAACAGTTGATTGTCTCCTTAACTTAATCTTATTAATCTACATCTCATAACAAATATGGCTGCCAAAGTTACCAATTTCACTCTACACTTTATCTTCTCATTGCTGGCTCCTCTCATGAGGCCTCCATGACTGTGTTGCCAAACTTCCTTAAAGGTCTTCTTACCTGTAGCATCGTGCCTATTGTTTACTGCTGAGACTTCTGTATATTGGATAACTAGAAACTCTGTGTGTGAGTATTCCTTATCTAATCTAGAGTAAAAAGAGGAATGAATAAAACTAACAACAATTTTTCATTTCTCATTAATAACTAAATTCATTTCATTTCTATGTTATGAGACTAAAACATAAGGAGCATAGGTAGAGAAATAGTGAGAAACAACTGAAGGTGAACAATTTCTGGGTACTGTAAGAAAATGGACAAATAGAAGAAAAATGGGGACTCAAAGTGAAACTTAAAGGGCTATTAACGGCAGTGCATAAAAAAAATCTGCTTGTGAATTTTATTATCTGAGGAAAGAGAAGTACTGACGAAAAGTCTTCTAGCTTCTATTTTCTAAAAGGCAGCTATTCAGGACAGTGGTTTTCTAATCTCCTATGTGAATGTAAGTTAAGGACATATTACAGAGGCCACAGTTTTAGCATCACTTATAAATTCTTCTAGATATCACATTTAAAATGAAATCATTAAATTGTCCTTAAAGTCCACCAGGATTGCATGCATGCACAGTATAACTATGTTGACCTGGCAATGAGAATAGAGTAAATCAAACCCAGGTACCCCTTATTCCAAATCCCTTGGTACTTTTCCCACTAAATCCTACTTCTTAATATAGAGTACAATGGCATAGCTCATATAATAGTATATTCAAGGTGAGAGAAAGAATAAATGTACTATTCAGATACATTCCAGTTTTAAATTTCATAAGACAAATACCTTTAGTATGGTTTATTCAATATCCCAACTCACTTATTATTCAATTCACTATGCAGTGATATGAATAGAAAAAAAATGAAGTTAATACCATCTACTGATCTGGCTTTCCCCACTAGAGACCAGCTTTCTTACTAATTCAGTCATCTTCCTCTTACTAGATAAAATCGTGCAGCCACTCAGTCTTCTACACTAATTGAAAAAATGCTGATTTTGTGCACTGATGGACTACAAAACTTCACTGGAGAGTTTCTGTGATCATAAGTACATTTGATCATTTTAAATAGCGCTCAGGGACCAGATAGCAGAGAGACTAATTCATCTCTGTTTGGAAGGTCTGTACACAGCATAAAGAGGCATTTCTAATTCCACTCATTACTTCTTCTGAGAAAAAGAATTTTAAGTATTTTATCAGAGTTCTAGTAAGAAAAAAATTCATTTAAATAACATAATCTAAAATCTATATCTGATTTTTGGATATCATAATTAGAATGCACAGAAATTATCAGTGAATAAAATTACTAATGGGCCTTAAAGTTATCTTATTTTTATTTAAATTATATGTCAAAATTAATTTTTAAGAGTGTGCAATTCATGCCTTCATATCTCCCCAATCTGTGGGTACAAATAACGTCAGGATTATGTTAACATCAATAGTGTATTTTCTTGTCTTCACAGCTGTAGTTCAGCTTGTGGATCCTTGTTCTATTTGCCACTTAAAGGAGTCACACTGTCACTAACTAAAGACATTCTGATACTCTTAAAGCAGATAATACTTAAGAATTTTTGTCCCAAAATATAAGCCTGGATTAGTAATAACTGCCTTTCTCCAAACACTGTTTTACTTGTATTCTGAAGCATTATTGTTTTCTTTGAACAATGATTGTGTGGCAGCCTTTACATTTTACATACTAGGAGTTTAATGATGAATAAAAACATAAAGGAAAGACTCTGCTCTCATGAACTGTGCATCTTCAGAAGATGATGAGAGATGAATAATAAATAAGGAGACATAAAAAGAAAAGGAATGAAATTGTAAATGAGATGAGAAAATGAACAAGTGGATATAGCAGAGAGTGATAGGGGCAGATGCTTTTTTATACGGAAAAATCAGGGAAAGTCTTCCTGAAAAAATGATCTGCCCTGAAACCTAAGGAATGAAGAGAGGCTAGCCACCAAGCACAAACAAAATAAACAAATGAACCAAAACTAGAGAAAAAATGAAGGTAGCAGGTACTGCTAATGAAAATCACTTAAGAGAGAATAAATGGGTTGAATTAAAGAAAAATAAAAAACATAAAGGTGATGAGTAAACTATAACCAGAACCTCTGAATCACTCAAGGAAACAATTAACTATGGGGTTTTCTCCCATAGCTCCCTGACATAGCATCCTTTCTCTAGGTCTGCCAAAAATAAACTTCTGCTTTCCTACTCCTTTTAAAAACAGAACCTTATATGATGTATAAGTATCTGTCATGGTCCCATTAAAAAATAGAAACCAGTTCAAATAATTCAAGAGAATATAATAAAAGGACAACTTTTAGACATGTGGTAAAAGTTGACACCCAATAAGGGATATTAAGGCAACCAGACTAACAATATCTAAAAATTGCTATCACTCTTAAGAATAAAGAGATAAATTTGGAAAATTATGCTTTTGGAATCCAGACAGAGTTAGAATTACCGAGTAGTGGACAAAAGGAAATAAAATTAGTCTAACAGAGATTCAGCTGTTGCCAAACACAGCCTGGAGCAGAGGACAAGAGGGAAGACTATCCCAATCTCTCTTTGTCTCTCACCTCCCCATCTCCTGTCAATATCTCCCATTGGCTAAATACAATGGCATACTAGCTAAAGGAGGAGCACAAGAAATGCAATGTCTTGAGGTAAACCTCTGGGGCATAGAACAATAATGGAAGAAATAAGAATACATCTGAGGTGTGGGAGGTGCTAATTGAAAAGAATAAGCACAGCATGCAGATAGATACTTGTGGATAAGATAAAGAAATCTATATTCTAAAAATGCAATATGTGAGAATCAAATTCAGATAAGGAAATATTCCTTGTACATATCAATTAAATTCATCAAAAAAGTGACCAAATAAGTTTCCCTGCTTTGGGAATATGTCCTTATAAAATTTACAATTATAAAAGCAACTTATTGGTTGAAACTAGTCATTTGTCTAAATCTAGTCCTAAGAGATAATTTGCAACATTATTAATAAACAAGTTAGAGAGGGAGACTTCAGTTTTCTTTTGGGAGGAGAACTGGGGGGTGGATAACAACAAAAACAAAAAAAACTATGGCAACCATACATAAAGTTTATTTGATGACTGATTAATGGTTATTATTTTGACAATGAATGAAAATCTATAACTGATTATCCTGAAAACTCTTAGGAAAAAGTATACCTCCATCTGATTGATTGAATCAGAATGTATCTTAATAAGAAAAGAAATTAGGTCTTTTCACTCCCTCTGGTCTCAATAAACAAATTTCTCATTCATTAGTTCAGTTTTGTTCCAGGATCTTACTAAATACTGAAATAGAGTATATTCTTGGCTCATTCCACCAAGGTCCTAAAGAACTACAAGAGTGGTGGTGGTGGGGATCAAGATAAGAAGGAAGTAATGAGTGGAGAGTTCTTTTGAACCAGCATAAATAAACTGGTAGTATTAATCTTGAGCAAGAGGCTTCTGGCCTAGTTGTTTGAGAAACATAAGATATGAAAAGGGCTGCTCCCGTTCTGCTCTTGCTTCTCTATCATCTTCACTTGGGATGATCAAAGTTGTCTTCTATATTTGCAGATGTTCAAACCAATGGTGCAGATGACTTAATGAGTAAAATCAAAGTAGTGCAAAGATTTTCAAAGATGAAGAACTGGAAAAACAGGGAAGGGATTTCACTTGCTAAAGGCAGTGATTTCCATATGCTCTCTCTAGACCACTAGGGTAGATGGACTGAAATATATGGAGTGAAACTCTCACTGACTATAAATAGAAAGCTTCATAAAATATGTGAAATAACTGTCATCAGAAATTAGACAAAGGCAACACAGAACTTGTGATCCCTGATAGAAGGAAAACAAACAAAATGAATCTCAAGATGACATTATACAAGAACAAAGGAAGAATTGATAAACTGGACTTCATTAAAATTAAAAACATCTGCTCTGTGGACAATACCCAGAAAATGAGAATGAAAGTCACAGATTAGGAGAAAGTATTTATGAAAGAAACAGATGTTAAAGGCTGCTATAAAACACATAGCCCTTTATATTTTGATAAAATATGCTATATTTTTATAGCAGCCCTTTATCAAAATATAAAATATATATATATATGTCTGTATATATATATGCACACACACACAAAGAACTCTTAAAAACTGAACAGGTAATTAAAAAATGGAACAAAGACCTAAAGACCTCAACAAAGAAGACATACAGTTGGCAAGTAAGCATATGAAAAGATGTTCCACATCATTTGTTATCAGAGAAATCCACATTAAAACAATGAGATACTACTACACACCTATTAGAATGGCCCAAATCAGGAACACTGACAATACTAAATGCTGACGAGGATGTGGAGCAATTCACATTCATTGTGGTGAGAATGCAAAATGGTAATGTCACTTTGGAAGACAGTTTGATGGTTTCTTATAAAACTGAATATACTCTTGCCATGTGATCCAGGAAACATACTCCTTGATATTTACCCCATGGAGCTGAAAATTTATGGGCACACAAAAACCTGCATATGGACGTTGATAGCAGCCTTATTCATAATTGCCAAAACTTGGAAGCAATCAAGATGTTCTTCAGTAGGTAATGGATAGATAAACTGTGGTACATCCAGACAATGGAATGCTAAAAAGAAATGAGCTATCAAGCCATGAAAAGACAAGGAGGAACCTTAAGCGCATATTGCTAACTGAAAAAAAGCCAATATGAAAAGACAATATATATACTTTATGATTTTAATTCTAAGGCATTTGAAAAAGGCAAAAATATGTGGACAGTAAAAAGGAGGAATGAATAGGTAGAGCACAGAGGATTTTTAGGACAGAGAAACTATTTTGTATAATACTGCAATGGTGGATACATGTCATCATAAATTTGTCCAAACTCATAGACTGTCCAACACCAAGAGTAAATTAATATAAACTATGGACTTTGGGTGATTATGATATGTCAATGTAGGTTTATCAATTATAACAAATGTATCACTCAAGTGGGGGGATGTTAATAATGGGGGAGGGTAGGCATGTGTGGGGCAGAGATAAGATGGGAAATATCTCTACTTTTCTTTCAATTTTGCTGAAACTTAAACTGCTCTAAAAAGTTATCTTAATTAAAATAAAAAATCTGATAGTATGTTTGCCCTGGTATATTTTAGACTTACTTGGCACTTGTGATCCCTTTCTTCTTTATGATTTATCCCTTTTAGATTGGGTATGTTTAACCTATGCCTGCCCCACCATTGTATTTTATTTATTTATTTAATTTTAAATTTTTTTTTAAGATTTTAATTATTTATTTGACAGAGAGAGACAGTGAGAGCAGGAACACAAGCAGGGGGAGCGGGAGAGGGAGAAGCAGGCTTCCTGCCGAGCAGCGAGCCCAATGCAGGACTCGATCCCAGGACCCTGGGATCATGACCTGAGCCAAAGGCAGATGCTTAACGACTGAATCACCCAGGCGCCCCCACCATTGTATTTTAGAAGCACATCCCTTGTCTAGTTTCACAAGTTCACAGCTCAGGATGAGTCATAACTCAAGTCTCACCCATTTCTGATTAATTAATATTTTAGATAAGATTTTGGACTAAGCTTTGATGATAGAATGAGATAAGACTTTTGGTAACTTTTGGAATAGGGTGAATATATTTTGAATGTGAGAAGGACATGAATTTGGGGGAGTAAGAAGGTAGAATGTTGTGGGCTGAATTGTGCTCCCCCAATAATTCATATGTTGAAGTCCTAATCCATACTACCTCAGAATGTGACTGTTTTTGGAGATAGAGTCTTTATACAGGTAATTAAGTTAAAATTAGGTAATTAGGTTGAGTCATAATCCAATATGACTGGTGTCATTATAAGAAAAGAAAATTTGGATACCGACATGAACAAAGGGAAGACAACATAAAGACGAAGGGAAAAGATGACCATCTGTAAACCATAGTGAAGGCCTGGATGGATCCTTCCCTCTTGACCCTCAGTAGACAGCAACTCTGCTGATACCCTAAACTCAGACTTCTGGCTTCCAGAACTGTGATAAAATAGATGTCCATTGTTTAATTAATCCAGTCTGTGGTACTTGGTTATAGCAACCCAGCAGACTAATATACATCCCAAGAATTTTTATCAAGAGGGCTATTAAGTAAAACTCTATCACCCAAGAAGCAAAGAATGAGATCTGCATGAGAGACAAATTATAATTTTTTTAAAGATTTTATTTATTTATTTGAGAGAGAGAACAAGCGGGGAGAGGGACAGAGGGAGAAGGAGAAGTAGGCTCCCCACTGAGCAGGAAGCCTGACATGGGGCTTGATCCCAGGACCCTGGGATTATGACCTGAGGCAAAGGCAGATGCTTAATTGAGCCACCCAGTCAACCCGATGTCTCTAGTTTTAGTATTGCTGTTTTTTTATTCCATTGTTCTTTTGTGAATGCAATAGTTGGTTATTATTTACTCTTGATTTGGTACACCACACAACATAATCAACCAACTGTTGAGATTTTTCTCAGAGGCACAACTCAGCTTCTTTTGATATCATTTTCTTGTAAGAAATTATTATTTTACCTGAGTGGTTGAAGTCAAACATAAAGTGACTTGTAAAAATATAGCAATCATAGCTACAGCCCAGACAGAAAACTAAAGCCCTTCTAGCTAGTCTACAAGTTATTAGATTAGGGATGAGATCAGTTCTAGTGGTTTAAGTTTAGCACTCTTGGCTCCCTGTTTGGAAACCAATGGCAAACTATAATCATAATCTTTCCCTTAATACTGTCTGTATTATATTACTTAAGTGTGCATCCTCTCCAGAATCTTTATTGCTGCTGTACAGTCACTGTCATTTAAATGATGCAATAAATCATCTTCCAAAGAAAAACAAGAAAATCTGTTTGGAACAATACAGTCAAAAACTTCATGCATGACTCAGATTTATCAGACAATGATATAAAACTATACTGATCACATTCCATGATGGAAATGATCTACCATGCAGCTTAGTCAAAGAATGATCAAAAAAAGACTGAGAATTTGAACCAACATATGAAACAATTTGTGGACCAATTATACTCTCTCTGTGCTAAACAATTCTGTGACCAAATAAACTTCTCTGTTTCTGTGCTCAATCATACTTGTAACTGATGAAATAATTTAGCTACATGATCCAGCAAATATTTGTTCCTGGAAGATTAGACTATGAGAAAATTAAATTAGCTTCGTTGCCCATATGAATATTTTGATTATTAAGGCTTTTCCACCAATACAAAGCTACTTTGTTATAAACTCTGCTCAGTTCCAACTAGTCCTCTGCCTAGGATGATCTGTTTTAAAATCACTAAGTGATTTTAAGTCTAAGTCATGAAACTCTGCATGTATTGTGTCATAAATTCTGATGAGACAAAACTATTTTTTGTTCCATGTGATGTTTTCTGTGAATGCCATTAAGTCCAATAACTCAGCTTTGCTTGATCTACTGGTCAATGGTTTGGACCAATATTTTTTTTACTGTTTTTTTTTTTAAATTAACATACAATGTATTATTTGTTTCAGGGGTATAGGTCTGTGATTCATCAGTCTTACACAATTCACAGCACTCACCATAGCACATACCCTCCCCAGTGTCCATCACCCAACCACACCATACCTCCCAACCCCCTCCACTCCAGCAACCCTCAGTTTGTTTCCTGAGATTAAGAATCTCTTATGGTTTGTCTCCCTCTGTTTTTTTTTTTTTTTAGAGCAATGAATTTTAAGCAGGTCAGGTATATGCAAATCTGCATTTAGAAAAGATTACTCTGAATATGATGTGCAGAGGCCAATGAATAGGTTTAAGCTTCTAAATTTTTAAGAACACTTATCTTTTCATAATTATTTTTCATGTAGACTTGCTTACAGTTAAAAGAATAGTTTTTAGGGGCGCCTGGGTGGCTCAGATGGTTAAGCGTCTGCCTTCGGCTCAGGTCATGATCCCAGGGTCCTGGGATCAAGCCCCACATCAGGCTCCTGGCTCAGCGTGGAGCCCGCTTCTCCCTCTCCCTCTGCCTCTCCCCCTGCTCATGCTCTCTCTCTCTCTCTGTATCTCTGTGTCTGAAATGAATAAATAAAATCTTAAAAAAAAAAAAGAATAGTTTTTAGATAGTATTCTATACTTGCTTGATATCTTATATATCAGTATAAATCAATGCGTACATTATATAACCAGATCAACAGTAGATTTTATGAAATTTCTATGTAATTAATATTAAGATTCAGGGCTATCAGAGCTAAGGACCAATCCCAATTTCTAATAACTATAAACAGGAATTGCCAGCCTGAAAGGTGAGAAATCAGCCTGTTTTCCAGTAGCAATGTTAGGGTCAGTCAATCCAGTCATCCAGTTTTAAAGATAAAATGTTGACACAAAAAATAATCAAATTATTTAATGGAAAATGCTCCTTCTTATTGCTCACTGAATAATTTTATATAATTCACTAGTCAAGAGTTCCCATTAAATTCACACTCCTTTCAATGTACATGGAATTCATACTGCATTTAGAAGCAGTCTCAGCACATTCTGATACATTGAACTATAATCCTAACACCAACCAGCTTTTGTTCATGTTCAGAACTTGTGATTACTAGGAGCATTTCTCCTAGAATTGTTCAGCCCCTAAGGCTATTGATCTAGTGCCAAACCTTACTGTATTTCTTCATCTATTTTCTCCATTTATTTTCAACTGATGTGCTGGGTTTGACCTCTGCTTTCCTCTGTAATTTTGCTTCTCTGTGGTTTCTTATAATGAGTATGTCTATGACAATAAATCTTTCCTTGAACATAGTTCTTGAATTAACTATAATTTATAACAGAGTAGCTTATTTACCATGGCTTATTTTGGGTACTTCCAAATGATTATCTTAGAATTCTTAATCACTAACTGAAGTTTTATTTATTTAAAAAGTCATGTGTAATCACATATTATTTAAAGCTTTTGTGATTTATGGTCATATGCATACATGAGATTTTTGAATTTGAAAGCTATGGAAATGTATAAATCATTATATAAATACTAGGTGTAATATTACCATTTCATTACAGTATATAAATTTTCATTCTTTAGATAAATCATATTATATAACTTAAATCTTTTTGAAGAAATTCTTTCTGGAATCATAGTGATAGTAGATGTTTCTGTGTAGCTATGAATGAATTTATACTTCATTTCTATACTGCTGTGCTACTCGGTTGATTTCTAAATACTTCTTCCCCTTGGCCCTAAATCCACTGCTTTTCTGGACCAGCCTTAAGCCATTAAAATTCCATTTACACCAAGTTCCAATATTAAAGGCTTTTGTAATGTCCAATTTCACTGAAAATTCTGCTTCTAATGCATTATTTGAAGATAATATGGAGCCAACCTTAAGGATGTCGGTAAACTTTAAGAGACGCTTCTTCAACTTTTCAAAATAGCCTTGGAAAGGGATGCCTGTGTGGTTGTTTGTTAAGTATCTACCTTAAGCTTCCCAGGATCCCAGTGTCCTGGGATCTAACCCAGCATCAGGCTCCCTGCTCCACCGGGAGCCTGCTTCTCCCTCTCCCTCTGCACTCCCCCGCCCGTGTTCTCTCTCCCCCATGCTCTCGCTCTCAAATAAAATATTTTTTTATATATTTTTAAAGTGAGAGAGGGAACACAAGCAGGGGGTAGTGAGAGAGGGAGAAGCAGGCCTCCCGCGGAGCAGGGAGCCCGATGAGGGGCTCGATCCCAGGATACTGGGATCATGACCGGAGCCGAAGGCAGATGCTTAACGACTCTATATCAAGGGAAAAATTGACACATACTCTAAAGTGTATAATCTAATGGTCCTTCCACTTTTAGGTGGCAATTTTAGACTCATTTGGAACCATCTCAGCCTTTAGATTAAAATTACATGGGACGATGTTGAGTGCATTGCAAGAAAGAAAGGTTGAGGATCAGCAGAGGGAGATACAGTGGCTTCTGGCATACTGCTTTAATACAACTGAAAATATGTTTATAAATTGTAGACATCATGCAGCAAATATATCTGGCTCTCCTCTACTTATGTATCTTCTTTAAAAGTTATGCAAAATTCTTCAAAGGTTATGCAAAAACTAATGATGTAATGTATGGTGATTAACATAACATAATAAAATAAAAAAATCAAGATATGCATATATATGTATATATACACACATGAATAAAAAGAGAATGAATAAAGGATGAAAAAAATAAAAAATAAATAAATAAAATATGCAAAGTCATACTATGTAAATTGACCAGTGAAATGTCAATGTAAAGTAGAAGCTTAAGAGCCTGTGCTAAGCACCCATTCTCCTTTCTCTGCATTAACAATTATGGAAGCATGTGTCAAGATAGAATCTCAGTTTGCATCCCTGCAATGTATATGTACTGTGAATTATAGATCCACATATTTTTAAATTTTTTAAATTTTATTTTAATTTATTTTAGTTAACATAAAGTGTTATATTAATTTCAGGCATGCAATATAGTGATTCAACCCTTCCATATATCACCCTGTGCTCATCAAGACAAGTGCACTACTCAAGCCCCATCACCTATTTTACCCACCCCCCACCCCTCTCCCCTTCGGTAACCATCAGCTTATTCTCTATCGTTAAGAGCCTTTCTCTTGATTTCTTTCTCTCTCTCTCTCTAATATTAAATATTTAATATGTAAATATTAAACAACACACTACTGCACAAGGAATGGGCTAAACAAAAAATCAAATGGCAAATCAAAATATGTCTCAAAACAAAAAGAAAAAGAAAACACAATATTCCAAAACCTATGAGATGCAGCAAAAGCAGGTGTTAAGAGTGAAATTTATGCTATAAAGGCTTGTATTGAGAAAAAAGTTCAAATAAACAACTTAATATTACACCACAAGTAACTAGAAAAATAAGAAATTTAGCTGAAATTTAGTAGAGGAAAGAAATAACAAAGAAAAATCAGAAATAAATAAGAGACCAGAATAAACAATAACATAACATTGAAATTAATGATGGGTTTTTCCAAAAAAAAATAAATAAATTTGGCAACGCTTTAACTATATTAACTAAGAAAAAAAACAGAGAGAAGACTCAAAAACCAAAATGAGCAATGGAAAAGAAAACAACACAACAGATAACCACAGAAATACATAGTGTGATAACAGATTATTATAAAAAATCATATACTGATACATCAGATAACTTAGAAAAAAACAATAATTCCTAAAAATGCACAGGTTACCATGATTGAATCATGAATCTTGAATCCAAGAAATAGGAACTCTTAGACCAATAACAAGAATGAAAGTTGAATTGGGAATCGAAAATCTCCCAGCACAGAAAATCCTAAGACCACATAGTTTCACTGGTGAATTCTACCAAGCATTTAAAAAAATAATAATTAATGACAATCTTTATCAAAATCTTATGAATAATGGAATAGAGAGAGCATATTTAAAATCATTTCATGAGGTCAGTACTACCCTGACACCCCAGCAGGATAAAAACAATACAAGATCAAAAAAGTCTAGTTTGATAAATATAAATATTGCTACTTCAACTTTCTTCTACCATTCCATAGGTGGCCTTTTAGTTTCCTTTGCTGTGCAGAAGCTTTTTATTTTGATGTAGTCCTAATAGTTTATTTTTGCTTTTGTTTCCCTTTCCTCAGGAGACTTATATAGAAAATAAAATTTGCTACAGCCAATGTTAAAGAAGTTAGTGTCTGTGTTCTCTTCTAGGATTTTTATGGTTTCAGGTTTCACATTTAGGTCTTTAATCCATTTTGAATTTATTTGTGTATGGTGTAAGAAAGTAATCCAGTTTTATTCTTGTGCTTGTTGCTGTCCAGTTTTCCCAACACCATTTGTTGAAGAGACTGTCTTTTTCTTATTGCATATTCTCTCCTGCTTTGTCGAAGATTAATTGACCATATAGTTGTGGGTTCCTTTCTGGGTTTTCTATTCTGTCCTATTGATCTATGTGTCTATTTTTGTGCCAATACCATACTGTTTTGATTACTACAACTTTGTAGTAAAACTTCAAGTCCAGAATTGTGATGATTCCAGCTTTGTACCTATGTTTTTTAAGCTATAGACATCTGTGGAAATTCTACTGCAGTCTACTTTAGCCCATCCTTTTTGACACAAATATTTGGTAAGTTCCATTCATTTTTATGATGATCTGTAAAATTATCTTAGAGCATTTACCTGATTTGACAAATCAATTGAGTGTTCAGAGTAGAGTCCTGTTTGTATTATGTCTTTTCTTTGTTCATTCATTATTATTCATTTGTTCATTGAGAGTTATATTAATTTTCATCCTTTCTGGCTTTCCTTTTACTTCTTAAACAACTAAAATCTAGCTTGCACCATGATTTCCAAAATGGAAATTTAAGCTGCTTAATAAGCTTTTTCCTGACAAAGTTAATCAACATTTTTCAAACCTCATCTTATTCATATTTTCTCCAATATTTGATTCTTCCTTTTTGGACTCCCACTTTTTTGGTTTCCAGCACATAATTTACTTTTGGATCATTACCTACCCTCCTTGGACACTCATTCTCAATCCTTTGATGGTTTTCCTCCTCTTGCCAATTTTCTAAAACTCTCAGGGTTTCATCCTTAGCAGTCTTTCTGTCATCAAACATTGTTTTTAAACAATTTTACTTACTCCATGGTCTTCAACTTTTCCCTAAAGACTCTTCAGCTTTCACATTTTTTTTTAAAGTTTATTCTTTTTTTTTTTTTAGTAATCTCTACACCCAACGTGGGGCTCAAACTCATGACCCCAAGATCAAGAGTCACATACTCTTCTGACTGAGCCAGCCAGGCACCCCAAGTTTTCACATCTTCTACATGCTTCAGATTAGAATTTCTCACTACCCAAAGGATATCCTTTCTGTTGTGAGACAAATTACTTTTATCACACCTACTCTTGTCCCCATTATCATATAATCACTAAAACCCAAAGTTTGTCTTTAATTCTGTATTCCATCTTCCATCCACAGTCCCCAGTTGTTCCCTATTTCCTCCTATCCTACAGTTCACAAAAACATCATTTTTACTTGCTTAATATGTATTGAATCTGTTCCCTCCTTATGATCATCACTGCTGTTGCATTTATGTAGGCTTCATCCATTATTTCAGAATACTGTATTTATCTCCATATTGGATTATTACTTCAAGTCCCATCACTCCCTGCCTTCTTTCATGAGGCAGAAGATAATTCTAAAATTAAAATTTGATCATATCTTTCTTATTTACACTATCTCCATGACTCCTCCACCAAATTCTTAAAAATTTCCCTTGATCTATATCTTAGGGAGACATATAAACAAAATACATGAAGAAATATATAAATTTATCTCCTGATAAAGATGCAGAGTATTTTTCTCTGACCTCTTGCTCCAACTCCATTCCTACCATAGACAGAAATGACCCTTTTGGAATCCTCAGGGCTTCTTGGAATTAAACTTTGAAATCTATAATAAAAACCATACTAATGTTAAACACCAATAACAATATGACATAAAGCACAAATTAGACATAGCACATGTTATTTTTCATGGTCCAGGTTTGCTTTATTTTTATGTCTTGTCTTTACTACATAGCACATTTAGCACTTATTTTTCGTTTCATTTGTTATTTTGTCAGCTTAAAATGCTTTCCCTCCTGGGTATTCCTGGTTTACTCTTGCTAAGATTAATTAAAATTAGTTGAAAGCTTTTCTGTTGGATCTACACTAAAGGTTGTTGTATGTACAGTCCCTGTCCTTCCCACTATTCTCTCCATGTGGTTATTTTAAAATAGATTAATCAAAATCTTAATTCACTATCGCAGGCTGCAATATTCAAAGCATTCCCTGGAATTTTTGAAGTTGGTTCTAAAGAGAGCAAAAAAGAGTGTCCCTTATTATTTAAGATTAAAAAAAACTCTTGAGCTGTTAGATTTCTTTCATTTTCTGGGAAACATTCTGCAATGAAAGAAAATAAATTGACATGTAGAGCAATGAATGACAGAAAGGGAATTGTGGAAGCACTTGAATACTTGCTCTAGTGGTTCCTGGGTTTTGCTGCATCCTTGCCCTTCCCATGGATTGAGTGTTCAATCTTTTCTTCTGTTATGTAAATTGCTTCAGTGTACCTAAAATAAATACCCTTTTTGCATTAGCTAATTTGATTTGGGTTTATCTTGCTTACATCTAAAATGTTTTCACATATATCCACAAAAAATGGTGATATATTTCAGAAAGTTAAAAATTTCCCTAGACCCTATTCAAGGATTCCCAACTTAAGGAAATCTCTGCTAGACAAAGTTCATCCCCCCTTTCCTCTATGTCCCCATAGTTCTTCATTCATTTATAGTTCAGACATTTATAGTTCAATCATGCTTCTTTAACTTGGTTTATAGTTTGTCATTACTCTCCCCCATACCGTCACCTTTGATTGGAAGGAATTGTGTTCTATTCAACTTCATCTAACTCTCTTCACTTTATGATTATTATTTAATGTTTGAATGTAGAAGACAGTAGAGCAAATTTAACTTATGTGGTACTCTGAAGATTATTCAAGATTTTTGAATGTTAAGGAGAACATTAGAGGTCAGGTCATTTTGTGTCCCTACCTATATAAATATTTATTCTTGAGATCTGTTAACAGCTGGTCATCTACCTCTGTTTAAATATGGGGTTGACTTATGAGATAGCTTGTTCTATCGATAGATAACTATAGTTGATATAGATTAAAACACAATTTCAATGCCAATTTTTAATTTCCACAATCACAGAAAATACCCTTTGAAGTTACTATATTTGTTAGTTAGGCCTGCCATAACAAAATACCACAAATTGTGTGGCTTCAACAATAGAAATTTATATTCTCACAGTTCTAGAGGCTGGGAGTCCAAGATCAAGGTGTTAGCAGGGTTGGTTTCTCCTGAGGCCTCTCTCCTTGGCTTGTTTCCTTCTCTGTCCTCATATGGTCTTTGCACTGTGCATGTGCACTCCTGATGTCTTTTTCTCTTCTTAGAAGAACACCAGTCATATTGGATTAGACTTCATTTAACCTTAATTACTTCCTTAAAGGCCCTATTACCAAATTGGGGGTCAGGACTTCAACATACGAATTTGGTGAGGAACACAATTCAATCTATAAGAGTAACAAAAAGAATTATGTTTAGCTTAATTCCTGCTCACATAATTAGGGAGCCATATTGATATTTTAATTTTGAACAATGATCCTGAAAAATTTCCACGTGGTTTATAAATTTCATGTTGGTCTTTTTAAATCAATCTGTTACTATTAGTGAACCTATTCATGTTCTGAATAACTTACAAATATCCTGATTAATCAGAACTAATGGCAAGATTATTGTTTCCCTTATCACTTTTGTCATATTTTCTTCACTCATCTTTAGGAAACATGATCCATTTCCCACTAAATGATACAAATTTTATGAAGTATAAGTAAAGTAAAGCAGGAGAGCAATTTCTCTGAAGAGTCACTTCAAATTTTATTAACAGAAAACCAGTCAGTGCACAAAGCACAACTGCTTAAGTTTCCACTGAAATTGTTTTGGTTATAAATTACACAGAGTGTTTATTTGAAATTAAATATGCATATTTCATTTTATTCTGAATGACAGTGACCATATGCAGCTTTCAACCACAAAAATTATATTAGATATGAATACACTAGTATGTCCAATTTAACGGCATATGGTTAGAATCCTATTTCTTTCATTTTTTAAACTTGAATGTTTGTATCATAACTAAAATTAATTTCATAATAATCTAAGCCTTTATCTGAATATATACCAGTAAAAATCTGTCGACATTCATTTTTTAGTGATGAAAATGAAGCTTTTTGTATATATTTTTGGAAGTTATTGGTAGGATGAACATAAGAAATGTATGGTAAACTATTTTAATATAATTGATAAGGTGATTATAATGCTTTATTGCTTATAATATTTACCATGTCCCCACAATTTAGAAACTACTGCTATTTCTTTATGCCTTAGTAACAATACTAATTTCTATTTGAGTGCTGTTGATATGGATTTTTCTCCCAAAATGTATTGAAAACCCTCTGTACCATTTGAATCTAAAATAGGCAAGGCTATCAAAATAATAGTTTAGATAAAAAAATCACTTTCACACAGAAAAATGAAAGACACTTTCTTTAAATTTTGAGAAATGATGTACAGTTACTACATAAAAATTTCAGTAATTCAGTACCCTTTGTGATTATGCAAAAGTTCATTTGAATTACATATGGCTGTATTTTATCTTTTCTATAACAACCTTTTACTATTTAGATAAAAAGGAACATTTTTACAATATTGGTAAATAAAGTTGAATATTATAATTGGGTTCTATAGCCAATATATAGAATAAGGTTTTTATTTTTAACTGATTAGTACAAATTAGGAGATTAGGTATGAAGCCTATTTGTTTAATAATAATGCACAATGTGTATGTTATATGATTAATTGAAAAACTTCTTTTTCATATAGAAATTCTATTAAAATAGAGACAATCCTTAACAATATATGATGAACTCCCTAAGGGATTCTTTAGCAATAAGGGATCTCTATCCTATCACAATCTGCCTCATACTCTTGGAATTCTCAACCTCTCAGAGTTATAGACAGGGTTTATGAGAGGAACTCTCTACACTTGAGACTAGAAGGAAAACAAATGGATGAGAGTATTAAAAAGGTTTCAGGTCCCTACACCTCTCAGATGTTTACTAAAATAAAAATTGTTGGCAGACACCATGTTTACCTCTGGTTAAGACAATGATGCTGTGGTGGAGCCAAGATGTCTTTCTGCAGATTTTAGCTCTTAAGTATCTCTTTGTAAAAATTAAAATAACCTTCAGAGTCAGGGAAATATGTATACTTTTGGAGATCTTTTGGCTACTTGAGATCAAATGGGTGCACACCCTGTTAAAATAGTCAAGAATTTCTTTTCAGTCAATGGTATTATAATAGCCTTGTATGGTGACAGATGGTAGCTACACTTGGAGTGAGCATAGCATAATGTGTCAACTATACTCAATTTTTTCTAAGAATTTCTTCTCAATTTTTCTAGATATTTTCCAATGATGTTTTTTGGTATTTTCCAATGACCACACATTGTATATATTTACAAATATGTTTAAAAATTTTAATTATCTTCCTTATTATAGGTTATATATATGTTGTGGTTTCAAAAAGTTTAAAAATTGTTATAGCAGGGAAAGAGCAATCTTTTGGTTGTTTTTACTAAAGCAAAACATCTAATCTATTTCTGAAAAATATCCCCACATGTATAGACACACTAGGTTAACTGAGAAGAGAAAAAACATTCATAAGGAAATCTGTACTGTGGAAATATTATTATGAATATTTACTAACAAAAAAAATCATACATGGAGATTAAATCATCTACCTTTTCTGATATATAACTCTATAATTCCATTTTTGATCATTTAAAACTATTTTTTTTTCTGAAGGGAAATCTAATCCAATATTACTTTTGGATATGTTTTCCTTTCTTGCTATAATTTTTAATAAACATAGAAATGAATCTATTGTTTGTGTAGTATAAATATTTTATGTACTGTGCTCATGTTATGTGCTAATCAAGGGCTTAGTACACTTATCAAATACATGTCCTAAGAGAGCAGCTTTCCTTTCCCAAGAAGTATGCATGTGGTATTTTTAAATGAAATGGATAAAAACAAAAAATTAAGTGAAAATGATGAGTCACTGTTTTTCAGTATGTTTTCTATAGATTTCCAGATATGTAATGCCTAGCAGTTTTCCTTCTTAAGTGTTAAGCTCACTTTTTTGTTTTTATTATATAATAATCTGAACTTATCCTGCAACGTTTACTTGAAGTAAGTTGAAAAAAACTAAGATAAGTAGTTTACCTGTAAGATACTATGAGGTATAACTTCTCAGAATGGCTAAAAAGTCAGGAAACAACAGATGTTGGTGAAGATGTGGAGAAAGGAGAACCCTCCTACACTGTTGGTGGGAATGCAAGTTGGTGCAGCCACTCTGGAAAACAGTGTGGAGGTGCCTCAAAAAGTTGAATATAGAGCTACCTTACAACCCAGAAATGTGCTACTGGATATTTATCTCAAAGATACAAATGTAGTGATCCGAAGGGGCACCTGCACCCCAATGTTTATAGCAGCAATGTCCACAATAGCCAAACTATGGAAAGAGCCCAGATGTCCACCGACAGATGAATGGATAAAGAAGATGTGATATATATACAATGGAATATTATGCAGCCATCAAAAAAATGAAATCTTGCCATTTGCAATGATGTGGATGGAACTAGAGGGTATTATACTGAGCGAAATAAGTCAATCAGAGAAAGACAATTATCATATGATCTCACTGATATGTGGAATTTAAGAAACAAAACAGAGGATCATAGGGGAAGAGAGGAAAAAATGAAACAAGACAAAACCAGAGAGGGAGACAAACCATAAGAGACTCTTAATCATAGGAAACAAATTGAGGGTTGCTGGAGGGGAGGGGGGTGAAGGAATGGGATAACTGGGTGATGGACATTAAGGAGGGCACGTGATGTAATGAGAACGAGGTATTATAAGCCTGATGAATCACTGACCTCTAGCTCTGAAACCAATAATATATGTTAATTAATTGGATTTAAATTTAAAAATGTTAAAAAAAATAAAATATAAAACAAATTCCAATATGCTTAAAAAAAGATACTATGATGTATAACTTCTGAATGTTTACATCTGATAGATTAAGAACATTAGCAGGTTTTGAGAGCATCTAAAATTTACATTTAAATATTGTATATATGTGTATATGTGAGTTATATTATATATGTTATGTATATTAATATTTCCTTTATAATCAAGCCTGTAAAAAATAAGACCCATGTGAAGAAGAAACAAAAATAAATTATTCAGAATATTTTTCATTACTTAGTGTCATTAAAATATTTTTTATAAAGATTTATTCTTTTCTGACTATTCTAAGATTCTGAACCTATTTGAAACCTAAAATATAATTCTAAATGAGATTCTGTGCAATAACATTAATTTATATAATCATAACTTGAGAAATAACAATAGAATATTTACCTAAATTAACTAATATGTTCAAACTTGTCTATAAGTACCTATGCAAATCCAAGCCAATAACTGTTCTAAATAAAATTAGTTTTTTAAATAAAAAAAGGTAGATTTAATGGAAGAGTGAAAAAAGGTTTTATATTTTTTAAACATATTATTTGTCCTTGGTTCAAACATTGCTCTCTATAAACAGAATCTCTTTGGAGTCAATAATATAATGAATAATAGTCATTAGTATCAGCCTGCATTTATATGTGCTGACACATTTTTCATGTCACTGGTAATCTGTTAGTATTTTGCAACACAATGAAAACCTATTTGGTTAGAAAATTACAGAGGCATAGAAAAGTAGATTATCATCTTTCTGGGCAGCCTTTATTTATAAGGCAATTCCTTTAGCAGTATTTCTCATTTGATTAGTTTAATGTAGGAGTAGAAGTATAAATATTTAAGTACATTATGAAAACAAGATGGTAGGAAATTATTGGTAAGGCTTTTATTTTTATGATTAACTTCTCCTAAAAGGGAATCGTTTACAGAATAATTTTTGAAGGATACAGAAAGACTCGGGTTAATAGGGCATGGTACTTTCTGCCTTATCAAGAGAAACCAAATAAAGAAAAAAATGTTGCTGTATAAGGAAAACATATATTTGAAGCAGTCAAACTACCATCCTTCATTAACCTGGAAACTCTGAGTGGAAAAAAACAATATCTAGTTCATAGAATATCAGCAATTGTGAAACACTGGGCAAATCAGAAACAGGTATTTTTTGAATGAGGATTGGATATTAATATTCAAATAACTTACATAATTGTAATAAATCATGATTTTTATTTTAGTTAATATAAATCATCTAATTTGCTTTAGAGTGGACCCTAAATCCAATGACTGGTGCCCTCATAAGAAGAGAAGAGGATGCAGAGACAAGAGGAAAGAAGCCATGTGAAGACAGAGAGGTAGATGCTGGAGTTATGCTGCCATAAACCAAGGAATGCCAGGAAATACCGCAAGCTGGAAGACATGAAGAATGCTCCCTTAGAACATCTGGAGGTACCATGGCCTTGTCCAAACGGGGATTTCAGATTTCTAATTTTCAGAAGTGTGACCATGCAAATGTCTCCTGTTTTAAGCCCTCACTCTATCCTCTATATCTCTTTAATCTCTATTTTATTTAATTTTTTAATTAAAGATTTTATTTATTTATTTGACAGAGAGAGACACAGCGAGAGAGGGAACACAAACAGGGGGAGTGGGAGAAGGAGAAGCAGACTTCCCACCAAGCAGGGAGCCTGATGCGAGGCTCAATGTGGGGCTCCATGTGGGGCTCGATCCCAGGACCCTGGGATCATGACCTGAGACAAAGGCAGATGCTTAATGACTGAGCCACCCAGTCGCCCCTTTAATCTCTATTTTATATTGTCCACTTTTCTGAGTCTCTGGGTTTCACCCTGGTAACATCTTCAGTTTGTCTTCTTGCTTAGTAGATACTTTTAGTCCTATCTTTAGAGGTGTTTCATCTGTTGGTGAACCCATTTACTGAGTGGTAAATTTCAGTAATTTCATATATTGTGTTTTTTCTTCAATTTGCTATGCATTTTATACTTTCCCTTTCTTGATAATATTTCTTATTCTCTACATTATTTCCTATATGCATAGTCATTTAATACTCTGCACCTAATAACTTAAACATTTAAATTCCTTGGGGATAGATTTCTTCTTTCTCCTGGCTCTCCAGTATTGTTTTGTATTATATAATTTGTGTTCCAAAGAGCAATACTGGCTTTCCAATTTTGCCTAAGGATCTTGCAAGATTTTAGTTTATCTCACTAGTCCATGCCCTTAAACCCAGAGATTTTGGTGAGGATATTTATTTATTTCATTACAAAAAGAATGCTGATAGTCCACTCTCTCTCTGTCTCTCTATCTGTCCTTTATTTATTTATTGTTTGCAGAATGAACCCTAAGAATAATTATGCCAACAAACTATAGAAATCCTAATTGTTGCTCTTTTATGTGATTGACTCCTTTATTAACCATGGGATTTTTATGTGTATTTATGTTAAATGTATCTTAACCTAAAACATATTAATATCAATGTGAATATTAATATTGATAAAGATATTTTATATTCAATTTACCCAGTAGTTTTCCTAGACTAGCAAACTCTGATTTATGAATATATTGAGTTATGAATGACTTGCATTTTTTTTTGCATCTTTATTATTTTAGTGGATTATGTCCCAGATGGGATATAGTATATTGGTAGGGTAGCATCTGTACCATTTTACCTATTTCCCCCACCCCCAGCTCCTGCCTTCCACTTTTGTACTACCTGTTTCTATGAGTTTGACTTTTTTGTTGTTGTTTTAGATTCCACATATAAGTAATACCATGTGGTATGTGTCTTTCTCTATCTGGTTTATTTCACTAAGCTTAATGTTTTCCAAGTTCATCCATGTAGTGGCAAATGACAGGATATATATAATAATATATATAAGCATTTCATGACCCATTCATCTTTTGATGAACACTTAGGTTGTTCCCATACGTAGGTTATTGGGATAATGCTGTTATGAACATGGGAGTACATATATCTCTTTGAAATAATGATTTTGTTTCCTTTGGATATATACCCACAGTGGGATGGCTGGATTATATGGTATTACTATTTTTAATTTTTTGAGGGATCTTCATACTGTTTTCCATAGTGACCACATCAATTTACATTCCCACCAACAATGCACAAGAGTTCCCTTTTCTCTACATCCTTGCTAACACTTATTTCTTGTATTTTTGATAAGATATACTAACAGTTGGAAGGTGATATATCATTGTGGTTTTGATTTGCATTTCCCTGATGATTAGTGATGTTGAGCACCTTTTTGTGTATCTGTTGGCCATTGGTATGCCTTCTTTGGAAAAACTATTTGGGTACTTTGCATATTTTTAAATTGGGTCATTTTTTATTTTGCTATTGAGTTGTATGAGATCCTTGTATATTTTGGATATTAACCCCCTATCAATATGTGGCTTGCAAATATTTCTTACCATTCCATAGGCTGACTTTTCACTTTGTTAATGTTATCTTTTTGTTGTGCAGAAGATTTTAGTTTGATGTAGACACAGTTGTTGATTTTTGTTTTGGTGCTTTGCTTTTGTACCAAATACAAAATATTATTGCCAAGACCAATGGCAAAGAATTTATTCCCTCTGCTCCATGTTTTCTTCTAGGAGTGTACCATCTAGGTCTTATGTTCAACTCTTAATCCATTTGAGTTTATTTTCATGTATGGTGTAAGGTGAGTGTCCACTTTCATTCTTTTTCATGTGGCTGTCCAGTTTTCCCAACAACATTTATTGAAGAGATCATCCTTTCCCCATTATATATTCTTAGCTACTTTGTTGAAAATTAATAGACTATATATGCTTAGGTTTATTTCTGGATTCTCTCTTCTGTTCCATTGATCTATGTGTTTACTTTTATGCCAATAACATACTGTTTTGATTACTATAGCTTTGCCATATACTTTGAGATCAGGAAGTTTGACACATCCAGCTTTGTTCTTCTTAAGATTGCCTTAGGTATTTAGAGTCTTTTGTGGTTCCATACAAAATTTAGGATAGGTTTTTTTTTTTTTCTATTTCTTTGAAAAATGCCATAGGGATTGCACTGAGTCTTTAGAAGGCTTTGGATAGTAGGGACATTTTAACAATATTAATTCTTCCACACATGAGCATAGAATATCTTTTCAATTATGTGTGTGTTTTTTTCATTTCTTTCATTAGTGTTTTATAGTTTCAGTGTGTGGGTCTTTTACCTCCTTTGTTAAAGTTATTCCTAGATATTTAATTATTTTTAATGCAATTGTAAGTGGGATTATTTTCTTAATTTCTTTTTCTGATAACTTGTAATTAGGGTATAAAAAAACACAGATTTCTGTATGTCATTTTGTATACTGCTACTTTACTGAATTCATTTATTATTTCAATCATTTCTTTAATGCAGTCTTTTAGGTTTTCTATATATAGTATCATGTCATCTGGAAAGAATGACAGTTACTTCTTCTATTCCAACTGGGATGACTTTAATTACTTTTTGTTATTCAATAGCTGTTGCTAAGACTTCCAAAACGGTTAAATAGAAGTGGAAAGAGTGGGCATCCTTATCTTTATCCAGATCTAAGAGGAAAAGCTTTCATTGTTTCGCCATTGGGTGTGATGTTAGCTGTATGCTTGTCACCTTTGGTCTCTATTATATTGAGGTACTATCCCTTTATACCCACTTTGTTAACACTTTTATCATGAAAAATGTTAAATTTTGTCAAATGATTTTCTGTGTCTATTGAGATGTTCATATGATTTTCATTCCTGCTTTTTAAAAAATGTGGTATATCACATTGATTTGCAGATGTTGAACCATCCTTGCATTCCTGGGATACACTCGTTTGATCATGATATATAATTTTTTTTTTTTTTTTTTTACAATTTGGTTTGCTAATATGTTTTTGAGGATTTTGGCATCTACTGTTATCTGGGATATTCTCCTGTAATTTTCTTACAGTGACCTTGTTTGATTTTGGTATCAGGGTAATCTTGGACTCATAAAATGATTTTTGGAAGTATTCTCTCCTGTTCTATTTTTTGGAAAAGTTATAGAAAGACTGGTATTAGTTCTTCTTTAAATGTTTGGTAAAATTTATCAGTGAAGCCATCTGGTCCTGGACTTTTGTTTGTTGGGGGGTTTTTTGATTACTAATTCAATCCCCTTACTAATAATTTATCTGTTCAGATTTTCTATTTCTGCATGATCCAGTCTTATTAAGTTGTATATTTTTAGAAATTTAACCATTTCTTCTAGGTTGTCTAATTTGTTGCACATAATTGTTCATAGTAGTCTCTTATGATTTCTGTATTTCTGTGGTATCAGTTGTAATGACTCTTCCTTCATTTGTAAATTTATTTATTTGAGTCCTCTTTTTGTTCTCCTTAGTAAATCTAGCTAATGGTTTGTCTATTTTGTTTATTTTTAAAAAACAATCTTTACTTTCATTGATCTTTTTTATTGTTTTGTTAGTCTCTATTTCATTTATCTCCACTCTGATCTTTGTCATTCCTTCTTTCTCCTAACTTTTCCCTTAATTTGTTCTTTTTCTAGTTCCCTGAGGTATAAAGTTAAATTGTTTGAGATCTTTCTTTTTTATTACTGTAGGCATTTATTGCTATAAACTTCTCTCTTAAAACTGCTTTTGCTGCATCCCATAAGAAAACATAGGACTTAAACTACATGTTCGACCAGACTGACCTAACAGATATATATAGAATATTCCAATGACCAGCAGTAGAACACCTATTCTTCTCAAGCACACATGAAACAATCTCTAGGATTGATCATGTTAGGCCACAAAATGTCTTGATAAATTTAAGAAGATTGATATCTTATCAAACATCTTTTCTGACCACAATGGTATGAAACTAGAAATCAATTACAAGAAGAAAAGTGAAAAAGTAACAAATATGTGGAGATTAAACAATATGCTTCTGAACAACCAATGGGTCAAAGAAGAAATTAAAAGAAAAATCAAGGGGTGCCTGGGTGGCTCAGTTGGTTAAGCAACTGACTCTTAGCTTCCACTTAGGTCATGATCTCAGGTTTGTGAGATCAAGCCCTGAATAGGCCTTCACACTCAGTAGGGAGTCTATTCTCTTCCTCTCCCTCTGCCTCTCCCTCTGCCCCTCCACCTGCTTGCATGCTCTCTCCCAGTCTCTCTCTGAAAAATAAATAAATAAATCCTTTTAAAAAAAAGAAATAAAAAAATCTTGAAACTTACATTTCTCAGTCATCTTTATAGTTTTGTAAATCTTGGGTATTACAAATGTGAAATAACTTTCTTTTCCTCCCTTCCATCTTTGTGGAGGTAAACAAAATGAACTTCCTTCACTTTGAGCTTCAAATCAGAATTCATTTTGTTATAGAAATAACTTTATGAATGACTGTTAGCTCCATAGAATGGCTAAATATATTATATCATATCCATAGTAATTTTATGGACAACCACGAAAACTTTGCAACAATTCATAAAATCCTTTTCCAGTCCAAGTATTTTCCAAACTATAATTTGTATTTTTGGGAACACAATAAATACATATGTAAATGCAGTTTTGATGAGTTATGTATGCAATAAATTTACTTGTTATTGTAAATAATAATCCATACTTTAATGTAAACAAGTATAAGTAATGTCAATAGTTTTAGTTCTACTAAATTGTCAATAATTTTGGTTATATAAGAAATGACACTAACAAAAACTTGATATTTTGTTGGTAAATATACTATACATCAATCAATATACACCTACCTTTTCATTTCCATGATACTGTAATAAACACTAATTTTTATTATTTTTTTTAATTTTTATTTTTATTTTTATTTTTTTTTAAAGATTTTATTTATTTATTTGACAGGGAGAGACACAGCGAGAGAGGGAACACAAGCAGGGGGAGTGGGAGAGGGAGAAGCAGGCTTCCCGTAGAGCAGGGAGCCTGATGCGGGGCTCGATCCCAGGACCCTGGGATCATGACCTGAGCCGAAGGCAGACGCTTAACGACTGAGCCACCCAGGCGCCCCTAAACACTAATTTTTAAATTAATCACAATAATGCATCAAGCCCTATAGCAAGTGAAATATACATAAGCTAAATTAAAACTTTTTTCCCACTCAAATTTACATCAGAAAAACATCACCTATTGATATTTAAAGCAACCAGGGATTCAAAAACATGTGCATGGGGCAATTTCAGGTATTAGTTGATTAATTTTAATCAATTAATTGAAATTTTACTTAATATGTTTCCGTGCCATGTCATTAAAATTTTGTTTATGTAAACTAGTGATCCTTGACAGCAGCTAGTATGTTTAATTTTATTTACTTAGATTTGTATATTTCTCATACTGTACAAGATCTTATTTACATACATTATCAAATTCCATATAAAAATATTTTTATGTGGTAGAATTTATTTCCATGAAGCATAAAACAAAGTTTATGTTTAAATTTCTATGCTTATAAGTTATTTTCCAAGGAGTCACAGCTGTTAAGTTGAAGATCTAGGCACTGAACCCATAGTTTCTGAAAACAAACCCAGTCATTTGGCCTCCATTTGCTAACTTTAAAGGTTTGTCACTTTATTAAATAATTTGCATATAATGTTATTCCTAGAAATCTGCTACACAGGTACATTGAATGATATTTAAAACAAGCCAAAAATTTTAGTAAGATCTAGAAACTTTGCCTTTTTATTTTGACAAAATTACCACCTTAAATACAGAACTAGATAATAATTACATGTTTTTCTTCAACCTAGTAATTATTATTACTATTTGGTAATAGCATCATTATATTTCTGCCTCTGCTGAAGTTCAGTTTCATTACGCAAAGTAAACACAGTACATACACTTTTTAAAATTGTGAGTACATATAGTGTACACCTCTGATGTTGTGGTGAATGGAGATAGCGTAGCCAACATATATCTTTCATCAAAACAGCTATTGTCTTTCAGAGATCTGAAGAGTAAGTATTTAGAAGACTATATGTATCATTGGCACCCCCAACGTGAATGACAAATGTACTTAGCTATATTTGTTACGAATGTTATTCTGCTACTAAATATTGTATGCTTTAACTGTTCTCTCAAATGACAGGAAAAAACATAGTTGCCCTTTATAAAATTCTATCTTAATTTTTTGTTGTTGTTATATAGAAATGGATGACACTAGTGATAAGTTAAAAAGAAAGAGCTCCTGTTTCCAAGGTAACCAATCTAAATTAATAGCAGGCCTACAGAACTTCATGTTCAGAATATAATATAAAAGGTTCAATCTGTAGTTCAGAAATGAAAGCCAAAATTATTATATTTTTGGATTGGTTTGGAAACATTTTTAAATTTCAAGTTTCAGCTGAGAATTTTCAGTTGGATTAGGCAGTAATATTTCTTTTCTGAAGGAGAAACATTTTCTTTCTTTTTTTCTTTTTAGAGAGAAAGAGAGCATGCACATGCATGAGTGGGGCAGGGAGGGGCAGAGGAAGAAGGAGAGAGAGAATCTTAAGCAGAGTTCATGCCCAGCACAGAGCCCTATGAGGGGCTCAATCTTACAACCCTGAGATCATAACCTGAGCTGAAATCAAGAGATGCTTAACCAACTGAGCCACCCAGGTGCCCCAAAGGAGAAACATTTTCTGATTAAATTTCAGATTGAGGCAGAAATACCACTGGTTAATCTCTATAATATCATTATCTATACAACAGAATATGATATAAGCATATAATAATTCTTCAATGAAATATTCTGATGGAGAACTAACACTAATTCATTGTCCCCAAAGGCCACGTGAATTTTTCTTACTCTCATGCATATTTTTCTGCTTCGCTTCGCTTCCCTTCCCTTTCTTTCTTCTTTCTTTCTTTCTTCTTTCTTTCTTTCTTTTTCTTTCTTTCTCTTTCTTTCTTTCTTTCTTTCTTTCTTTCTTCTTTCTTTCTTTCTTCTTTCTTTCTTTCTCTTCTTTCTTCTTTCTTTCTTTCTTTCTTTTTCTTTCTTTCTTTCTTTCTTTCTTTCTTTCTTTCTTTCTTTCTTCTTTCTTTCTTTCTTCTTTCTTTCTTTCTTCTCTTTCCTCTCTTTCTTTCTCTCTCTCTCCCTTCCTTCCTCCCTTCCATCTTTTTCTTTCATCTAGCTGTCTAGATATCCATCCACACATACTATATATATCTATGCTTGATCAAATGCATTCTCACTGCAGAGTCTAAACTCTTAGCCTCTATGCTATAATGCCTCACAGAGGAGAGTGCAGAAGAATGAGTATAAGAATTTATAGAGAGGGCAGGAATGATCCAGTACACTTGCTATTTCCTAAAAGAGTGTTGTAGAGGAAAGCTTTAAAATTTCAGAGACACTCAGTATTAAGACAAAAGCAGAGAGAAAGATTAAATAAATGAAAACAGTGAGCAATTAATTAAGACTATAGAGTTGAAACTCTAGTAGTTTCCAAGGGAAATTATGGTCAATACTAAGCTTATTTTTTATAGTTTACCTTTAATAAATTGATGTGTGTGTGTGTTACTGAAAGAGACTTAGTTAATTTTGCACATAAAAGTTCATTCATATGACTGAGGTAACAAAAGGTTAGTATGCCAATAATTGTGAGAATTCTTATAACTATTTCATCCAATTTTCATATTTTTTGACTTTTCTGACATAAAGAACCACATGTGATATGTCTTTCTCCTATGGCATATATTACAGTGCTGAAGTATTTGGGATAAGTTCAAATAAATACCACATACAATGTATTTTAATTATAAACCAAATTTGATCCTTTCATAATATGGAAGAATAAATTTAACAATGCAAGTGTGTGAAGGACCCTAAACATTCTCTTGTATAATTTGACTTTTAAGAATTTACTTTTAATATTTCTAAAATAATACCATTATGTAATATAATTAAGATTCAGATTCTATTTTAATTTCTTGTGAAATATTTATGTAATGTTATCATGAATACCCTGTAACTAATGTGCTAATTGTTAAATTTATTATTCATTAATGAATTAATTATTTTTTTTAAAGATTTATTTATTTATTTGACAGAGAGAGTACAAGCAGAGGGAACAGCAGAGGGAGAGGGAGAAGCAGGCCCCTGGCTGAGCAGGGAGCCCGATGTGGGGCTCAATCCCAAGACCCTGGGATCATGACCTGAGCTGAAGGCAGCCACTTAACTGACTGAGCCACCCAGGTGCCCCGTTTGATGAATTAATTATTAACAGACTTAATAGATATTCAAATGGCAAAATATTTTTGAAAGAAAAGACATGTGAAAATTGCCAAAATTCAATTCAACATAAACATGGTAGCCTCTAATGAATAAAGCTTTCAATGGGAGGTGAGGAAGATGATCACTGAGTACTAAGCAAGATATAATTAAAATATTTAAAGGTTAATAATAGTACCAATTGTATTAGATAATATATTTTAAAGTTATGAATGATGTAAGAATTCATTATACAAAATATTGCTTGACTTTAAGTATTTAATTTACTTCATTCTTTTGCAATAAAACTACGTTGATAAATTTTAAAAATTGACAACAGTAGGTGTTGGCAAGGATGGAAATGGAATCTCATAAATTGCTTATGGGAGTGTAAAACAGTACTGCTTTAAAAAAATTGCTTAGCTGTTTCTTATACTAATTGTACACTCACAATTAATGTGATTTAGCAGTTCCACTCTTAGGTGTTTTAGAAAGGGAAATAGCGGGCGCCTGGGTGGCTCAGCCGTTAAGCGTCTGCCTTCAGCTCAGGTCATGATCCCAGGGTCCTGGGATCGAGCCCCACATCAGGCTCCCTGCTCGGCGGGAAGCCTGCTTCTCCCTCTCCCACTCCCCCTACTTGTGTTCCCTCTCTCGCTGTGTCTCTCTGTCAAATAAATAAAATCTTTAAAAAAACAAAAGAAAGGGAAATAGCAATAAATGTTCTGACAAATTCTTATACAAGAAGTTTCCTAACATACAAATTTCTGAAAGTCCTAAACTGGAAACAACTGAAATGTCCATTAACAAGTGAATGAAAAAAACTTATATATCTATACAATGGAATATGCTTAGCAATAGAAATGAATTATTGATACAGACAAAAAGAATGAATATCAAGAGGTATTATATTGAGAAAAAGAAGCTACCACTGGATCAGAGTAGGGGCAGGAGGCTCAGATTGACTGTGAAGAGGCATGAGGGAACATTTCAGGTGATGAAAATACTTAACATGTTGTTTTGGTTGGTAGATACTTGGTGGGTATACAGTTACCAAGTCCTATGAAAGGGAACATGTAAGTTCTGTGCATTTTATATTATATAAATTATACCTGAACTAAAACTTACAATGAAAAAGCTTCTTAATAGGAAAATCATGTATCACACAAAATCTATGTTTATTTCTATATATTGATATATTTTCAGATTAAACACACTTCTGAAATTTTGCTTGTAGAGTGATTCTTCTCTAAATAACAAAAGTGAATTGAAAAACATATTTAAGTAAGACCAGTAAACCAGTATAATACTAGATGAAAAATGTTGAAATATAGAGCTTTAATTTTAATTTTTCACTTGTATATTTGATTTTTATCTGTATATTAGTGAAATTATAACTTTGTTCTCTTTCTTATTTACAAAAATGTATTTAATACTTCAGCCTATGTTTAAAAATTATTTACATTGAAGTAGATTTCATCTATTGGGAATGTGACTACTTCAAAAAATTTCAATTTTGGTATAATATGAACAATTATTGAATAAAAATAAATAAACCATTAGAAATAGACTTCTGAAAAAGAGATGTCTTGGTTTTAAAAAATGAGCCATCTATATTAAAGATACTACTGTATCATTTATTATGCATAAATTAAATCTAAAATAAAAATAATATTAACTTCTACTGTATAGAGAGTTATGGGAGACTACAGAAAAGGAAGCTTGATTTTCTACCTTGGGGTTTAAGATACAGAAGGAAGCCTAGGTGACCCTTGACTGATGCTTGGTGAAAAATATGATATTATAGAACTTATATCTGTTTTAATATGGGAAATAGATGAGATTGGCAAATAAATCTGTTGCCTCTGTTCTTATGAAAATAAAAATAAGACCCTTTATAGTACATACATTATATACATCTCAGTGAGGAAAGTAACATGATGTTTTCCATGTTTCTATGAGAAATCCCTTTTGATTTAAAAAATTTGAACTTACCTTCACTTTCTGGTTTTCTTAAAAATAAAAGAAGTAACTACTGATGATGCCTCAATGAGATAATGAAGATGGGATGGGATTTCACCACAGATCACCATCTTTCTTTTTTTTCCCCACAGAAGCTAATAAATGCAGTTGCAAAACTTATGTTCTTTAAAGTCATAGAGTTTGGCAGTAGTTGTTGGTCAAGTGCCCTGTTTACCCTCCTTCTTCCCCTGGAGAGCAGGTTAGTCTCGTCATGCAATCTCATAGCCTGGGCTCCAATGGTGATAATTAATTATAATACTTACTTGGTAGTTTGTGTCTAATCCTAAGACCTTTACAAATATTAACTAATTTATTCTTCCAACATTCCTAAGTGTAAGTTCTTCTTATTATTTTCAGAGATGTCAAGTGACCTGCCTTAGGACACCTTGTTAGTAAGTGGTGGATCCGGGCTTCAGCCAGGCCAACAGGCTCCAGGCATCTACACTACAGCTTCTCTGTTGTGTGGTATAAGGAAAGCAGTGCATGTAATAAGTGAATATGATTTGTCATTAACTTGATAAAGAGGAATGGAATAGTAATTTTTTGCTTTTATTATTATACAATAATTCATTATGGTATATTTATATTAAATTAATTTATATTAAAATATTTAATCTCATGGCTTTAAAAGATATAATCAAGTAGGCCTTGTCCAGAGCAGGAGTCATCACTGATTTAGATAAAGTTCTAAAATGTATCTCCGTTTGTTTTGGCCACTCTCTCATTTTTTACCTTTTGTCTGGACATCCCATTATTGGGCTTACTTTCCCACACTCTATGCTGTCCATTCCTGCTCTGTGGGATCTCTAGTGGTTAAACATGGTTAAGAAAGCTTTTACTTTTGTAGTATTAGTGTTGATCACTTTTTTCTTTAAGGAGAACTGCTTTCAAGAAACAGTCTACTATTTATAAGCACCCAGAGGAAAAGTGCTATCATCTGGTTTAGAACATTTTTTCCAGCCTATAGCATGGTGTTCGGTACATAATACACCCTCAATAAATGATGTAAAATGAATCTATAAATTAAATAGATGTATGAATCAATTAATTAGTTAAATGGTTTGCTCAGTTTAGAGTCAATGTTTGATCATAGTTGATTAGTTAGCTGATATCAATAAGCTGATTATTGGTCATCTTAAAGATCAGTGAGTTATTTCCTTAAAAATATTTGTTTCAATCACAGCCATCGGTTACTTTTCTGCTATTTCATATATCATGAATAACTTCACTAAAATTTACACCCAGTGGCTTGATAAACTAATAACTAGAAAAACTTGGAACAAGGTTCATGTCTATATGTTATTTTGCACAGTCTTCTGTTAAAAAAGCAGAATTATTGAGATATGCTTGACTATAATAAACTATGAATATTTAAAGTATATAATTTGATAAGTATTTACACATGCAGACCTCATGAAATGACTCCTAAAATCAAGATTATGCAAGATTTTTGTGACAATTTATAAAAATATTAACTGTATCTATCTGAATTTGATATCCCATTGGACAACATTGTTAAACACTTTACATTTTGGTAGTATACATTTACTCCTACCTTTACCTGCATTAAAGTCATTTCCTATATGTGACAAATCTGTGTGTGTGTGTATGTGTGTGTGTGTGTGTAAAACATTAAAATGTGGGTAAGGCTAAATAGCATATACACGTGTACCACACGTCAGAAGTTTGGCCCAGTGTAAATTACTCCTTTAGAAAGTTTTTTCTTTTTAAATTTTCATCTAATAATATTACATTGGTTTGTGATCTATATTTTGATGTTCTGGTTTCAGAAGGAAATTGTCCATCCCCATTATAGGTCAATTATGACAAAATTTCACACTTTTTTTAAGTTTAATACTTTTTTATCCAAAAATAAAGCATTTCACAAAACTTCCTTCAAAAAATAAGTGTATGCCATCACATTCTAGCCATTTCTTTATATTAAATCATCAATTATGTGCAAAAAATTCTTCAAATTCATAATAAAAACAGAAAAAAAAATCATAGAACTTGACTGATTTTTATTTAACTGATAATTTTATTAGGGAATTTTTCTCAATTTATAGGTCACAAATAGTAAATAAAAGAACTAATGAGTATATTTATAGAAGATATAGCAGGGAATCTAATATATGTATTTATCTATTACTCCAACCACAAACTAATGCATTAGGTATATCCTGAAGGATGAATCAATTTAATATGATTAAATTCTAATGGACAAAACTTAAAATATATATATATGTATATATATACACATATATATATATATATACATATATTTAAGCCGAAGCTAACACTCCACAGAAATTTTCCAAATACATTCAATGTAGATATGATATGAAAAGCATTCTACTTATATATCTTTGTGCTGGCTTAAATGTTTTTCACCCCCCTTCTTTGCTGGTCTCCCTATTGTTATTGCCAACACATACAAATAAACAGGAGTTTCAGTTCCTTGACGGTCCTTCTGTCTGTTTCTTATTCTCAGCATATCATCCTAATCCTTTCTTTGTAATTTTATTATCATTTTCTGAAGCCAACTGTGATAGGTAACATAGCATTTTGGATTCAGGTGGGGAAAAGATAACAAATACAGAGAAAGCTTTCATGTGGATAATCTGAGAGAGTGGGAGTATGGAGAAAGGAAACAAAGATAGGGCATCTGAATGTGACTGTGATAGTCATATTCTAAGTTATCCTGATTACTACAGTGTATTTAAACCAAAGCAAAGATTTGTATTTATTCAATTTTACATTTATCAGAAATGGCTTTGAGGAAGCTTGTTTATCCAAGCCAGTGTCTAAAAGTTTTCTTTCATTTAAATATATTAGGGAAATGAAGAAGAATTAAATTTAAGAAAGAAATTACATAGGAATATCAGGAAGTCATATTTGATCATAAATTGAATATGAATTAAATAAATAAGGGCTTTATTTTTAATATGGGAAGGACTCTAGAGGGTTTCTCTAGGTTTTGGTGATGTCAAGGAACAGGGTACTCCAAACTAAACCAATTAGCTAGAAATATTTTTTTAAATTAGTATATATGTGTATATATATATATGTAATGGAATATTGTATAAAACAGGAGGAGGAAATCCTGCCATTTGGGACAACGTAGATGTACCTTGAGGGCATTATGCTAAGTGAAAAAAGTCAAAGAAAGACAAATACTGAATAATTTCACCTATATGTAAATTCTAAACAAACAACTCATGGAAACAGAGAACAGATCAGTGATTGTCAAATGTGGTGGGTGTGGAATGGAGGTAGTAGATAAAGGTGGTCAAAAGTCTAAACTTCCAATTATTAGATAAATAAGTTCAGGGGATATAACATACAGTATTTTGATTATAGTTAACAGCATTATATTTTATATGTGAAAGTTGTTAAGAGAGTAGATCTTAAAAGCTTTCATCACACACACACAATAATTGTAACTGTGAGGTAATGGATGTTAACTAAACTTATTGTGGTAATTATTTTACAATATATGTATATATAAAATCATTATGTTGTATACCTTAAACTGATAGAATGTTATATGTCAATTATGTCTCAATAAAACTGGAAAGATAAACAGTTAATGCACATGAAATGGAAAAATTTCTGGCACATAGTGATTCATAAATATTAATTTGTATTATTATTACCATTATCATTGCTGCAGTTGGTTATCATAATATAATTCTAAGGAAGAGGGCAACCATTTCACTTCTTTGTATTAATGACTCACATTCATTTAACCTTTTTGTGGATCCCTTCTATCATATTCATATTCATTTATTTCCTATTTCATCTTACTCTAGGTAACTGTGAATGCAGGGCATGCTCATACAATAAGAATAAAATCTATATATATATATATATATATATATATATATATATATATAATGGAATATTGTATAAAACAGGATATTATTGTATAAAACAAAATATATATATATTTTGCTTTATCCATTCAATGGACACTTAGGTTGTTTCCATGTCTTGCCTATTGCAAATTGCCTACTGAAATAAACATGAGGGTGCAGATATATCCTTGACAGTGATTTTGTTTTCTTTGAATATATACCCAGAAATGGAACTGCTGGATCATGGTAGTTGTGTTATTAATTTTTTGAGGAGCTTCCATATTTTTTTTCATTGTGGCTAGAACAATTTACATTACCACCAACAATGTACGGGGTTCCCTTTTCTCCACATCCTTGCCAATACTTGTTATCTCTGGTCTTTTTGATAACAGCCATTCTAAAAGGTGTGAGGTGATATCTTAACATGGTTTTGATTTGCATTTCCCTAATGATTAGTGATGTTAAGCCCCTTTCATGTACCTGTTGTTCATTTGTATGTCTTCTGTGGAAAAATGTCTATTTAGTTCCTCTCTCCATTTTTTTTTATCAAGTTGTTTGTGTTTTTGTTATCAAATTGTAGGAGTTACATATTTTTCATATTAATGCCTACCAGATATATAATTTGCAAACGTTTTCTTCCATTCTTATGGATGCCATTTCATTTTGTTGATGGTTTCGTTTGCTGTGCAAAGATTTTTTGTTTGATGTAGTCTTGCTTGTTCATTTTTGATGTTGTTGCCTTTGTTTTTGGTGTCAAATCCAAAAAAATCATTGCCAAGACCAATGTCAAACTTACCCCTATGTTTTCTTCTAGGAGTTTAATGGTTTCAGATCTTACATTCAAGTCTTCAACCCATCTTGAATTGTTTTTTGCCTATGGTGTAAAATAGGGATCTAATATCATTCTTTTGAATCTAGTTGTCTCATTTTTCCAACACAATTTATTGAAGAAACTCTCCTTTCCCCATTGTATATTCTTGGCTGCTTTGGAGGATACAACTCTTTCTTTTTAATTTTCACAATAATTTGAAAAGTATTATTGTCTTCACCCTCACTTTAAAGATAAAGAAACATGGGCATAGAAATATTGACTAACTTGCTTAAGATCTTAACAACATCTAGGATATAGTATAATAAGGCTTTAAGCCCATGAAGTTCAGTGTGAGTCTCAGTCTTACTGAGGAATGCATTAATTCCCATTCCTTGGTTTTATAATTTCTTTATAAGGTGTTATGTTTTCCTTTATTAACAAATAAATCTTTCTCTGCCCCACTTTCAACAATGTCTTCTAGTCATATGTATGTATTTAATGGCTTCCAACGTATTTTGTTCTAGTGTCTTCCAAAGCAAGCTTGCCACATGATCTTTACTATCTAAGCCCAGAGCAGCACTTCAGACTTGTATCACAATATTTTCTTCTAAACATATAATGCTCTAGTCATTCTGGACTACTCTGTGTTCCAAAAAGTTGATCAGTATGACTACTCAAAACATGCATTCATAATATTCTTTCGATCTATCATGTCTGTTTCCATTCTGCTTACCAAGGCACAACTTACTACTTAGCACAAATGTCATTCCTCTGAATTTTTTTCTAGACATCTGTGTCAGATTTAGTTGTTCCCTTCCTGATTCTAGGCTTTCATCTTATATCTTTATTATTGCACTTGTTTTATTCTTCTTTGATCATAATTTGATCTTTAAATCGCTAAGTTCATAAGGGATCAAATATCCTTGGAGTTTTTCCTTTGTGGCCTTGGAACAAATCTAATATCGCCAACCACAAATGGTCAGACCCTGAATTGTACCCTCAAGTCATGCTGTTTTCAGGAATACTCACTGCCCAGGGGTTACAGGAAAAAGACTGCAAGAATGAATTGCCCTCTAGTTCAACCCAATTGACCGCATTTTCCCAGGGATATAACAGCCTAGTTTTAGCTCTTAATTGATAATAGGGTGAATAAAATTTTTCCAAGGCATCATGGAAATATGCTCTGATGAAGCAAATCAAGAGCACAGACTGGTGTCTCAGGGTTAGTAGCCTAAATGAAGCCAGAGGGTTCCATTGTGTGAAACTTAAGAGCCAGGAAAGCTGCACCATTATGTTGTGAAAATATATATTTTCTCATTTTATACATTCAACACTGCTTTAATGAAAGCACATCCAGATTTTGTGTAACTTTAAAAAACATTCTAAAATGTGTGTAGAACGTAAAATGTGTAATAATGGCCAAGAATGTACTTAAAAAGAAAAATAAGAAATTTGATACACTTCATTACAATAACTGACTATATAATGGTGTCCAGGAAACAAATAGATCAGAGGAAGTACACAGAAAATGTGGAAGGAGACTCATACATATATAAAGATATAGGCTATGATTCAGGTCACATTTCTAATTATAGTCAGTTCTGCTATCATGCCTGTTTTTACAACATGACTTTGTTTCAATACAATTGATATATCATGGAAAAAAAATAAATATAATGTAAATTTCCTGTTTGCTTATGTGTAATTTCATCCTAGAAAAGCACTAAAAGAATGCAGCAAACTGCACCTAGCAAAGTGGAGCCTCAGAAGAATATACAAAACATGCTCACATACACATTTCAATTACCAGCTACTTTAGTTCATTTTGTACATTAGTGAGTCACACCCATGCACATCTGGTGTCATTTTCTCCACCTTCTACCACTTCACAATTACTCATCAACTGTAACCCTTCCAATGCTCACTTCTACAAACTTTTTTTCTAGATTATCATATTTACTACAGTGTTCATGTGCTTGTTAACTATTTAATACATATAAAACTGTGTCACTGTTTTTCCTTAGGTTTTTTTTTTTTTCTATGTGTTACTGATGAGGTTTTTTAGTATGTTCCCCCTACCCCATTTTTCCAGTAAGATTGTATTTTTATTGAGCAACTATGCGCACCATAATGATTTTTAGGAATGCATATGTTGTGTTATAGTGGAACTGAATGTAAATGGTCCAGGGGAATTAGTTATTGATTCTAAAAACAGATTTCTGAATCATGTTATAGGTAACATTATTCAAGGAAAATACTCATGACTAAAGTATTAAATAAAAAGGAAACACAATTTTTTTTAATCTGGTGAGAACACTTAAAATCTACTCTCTTAGCAAATTTCAAGTATACATTATTATCAACCATATTCACTATACTGTACATTAGGTCTCCAGAACTTATTGATCTTCTAACTGAAAATTTGTACCTTTTGATCAATATCTTCCTTTTCCCACCACCTCCCAGCTTCTGGTAACTGCCATTCTACTCTCTGTTACTGAGAGTTTGACTGAGAGTTTTTTTTTAGATTTCATATATAAGTAAAATCATGCAATATTTGTTTTTCTGTATCTGGTTTATTTCACTTAACGTAAGTTCATTCAGGTTTATCCACAACATTCACACAAATGGAAATGGTAGCTGTGGGAGGTGATGAATATGTTAATTAGTTTGATGGTGGTAATTATTTCACAAAGTATACACATACCAAAACATTATATCTTATGCCTTAAATATTTAAGATTTTTTTGTCAAAAAATAAATACAAGTAAAAAAAAGTGAACATACCAAAGTAAACAAATGTAGATGAATCAAATAAAAACAATCCTGTGACATAAGAAAATTACCTTTTAGCCTTGACTTGGGAAAACAAAACAAAATGCACACACACAAACACAAACATAATACTTCCTAAGGAAGATGCAAAACCTAGAAAGCATAAAAGTAAAGACTGACAAAATTGACTACTTAAAAATTAAATTGACTACCTAAACGACTGACAAAATTGACTCCCTACCTTATATAAAAGTCTCTAAAATCAAAATTAAAATATAGGTGATAGGATAAAATAATTTAATTATTAACATAATTAAAACATAATTCAAAAATGAGCAAAATTTAAAATTTTACTCCACAAGTAAATGTTAAATGGCCAATAAACTTATAAGAGGTTTTTATCTTATTTGATCATGTGAGCAGAGGTCTCTCTGCATTAGTAATTAGGCACAAGGCAAATCAATGAAATAATTTATTTTAAACTATCAGATAAAGAAAATAAATGATTGATAATAGTTACTTTTAGGAATGGCAAAGGATATGAGCACTCTGAATCATTAGTGCAAATGCTATTTTACGTAATTTTAGGTGGAAATTTGGTAGTGACCCAGAAAATTCATGTCTATGAATCTGTCCAAGAAATATAATAGTACATGTACAAACTGTATAAAGGCATGAGGTTGATGTTTACATCATTGCTTATAATGACAAAATTTATAAAATGTCCAACCATCACAAGAGAATGGTAATTAGTCTATAGCCATACTCTGGAATAATACCAGTTTTCAATTATAATGAATCAAATCTATACATAATGATATAGAAAATCTGACAGCACTTATTATTACAAGGTGATAAAACTAATAAAGACAAGCAATCTGATCTGATTTTTTTTTTGTTGTTTTACAAGACTAAAACAAAAAATAATGTTTGTGTATACCTGGTGTGGCAGGCAGAATAATGGCCTCAGATGTTCACATCTTAATACCTAGCACCTGTGAGGTTACCTTAAATAGCAATGGAAAGCCAAGGTGGCAGATGCCATTGAGGTTGCTTATCAGCTGAGTTTGAGATAGGGAAAATATACTGGATTATCTAGGTGGGCCCAATCTAATCACTTGAATCCTTAAAGGTCTTTAAAAGAGCAGTCTTCATCTGGTTCTCTGAATACCAGATGGTAGTGTGGAAAAACTAGATCCCTCCAATGCTATCTTTGAAGATGAAGGAAGGGGGCCAGGAGACAAGGAATGCAGGATGTCTCTAGAAGTTGAAAAAGCAAGGACAATTTTTTTTCTCTCAGAGCTTCCAGAAAGGTAAGCAGTCCTGCTGATACCTTGATTTTCATTCTGTGCAACCCATGGCAGATTTTTGAAATAGAGAACTATAAAATAATACATTTGTGTTGCTTAAGCCATTAAGATTGTGTTAATTTGTTTTAGTAGCAAAAGGCAACTAAAACACTTGGAAATAGAAAATTTGCCTAGAAATATATACCAAACTGTCAATTGTTGTTTTCTGTGGGAGCTGGAATAATACTGGGAAAAGTGTTAGAGGGGGAGGCTGTCCCTTATTACTATTTGCATAATAAAGAGGAAAATAAATCAGAAATAGAAAACATTATGAAAACCAATTATGTTGGGCCTTGTAGGCCATGTCATGGGATTTTTTTTTTTAAAGATTTTATTTATTTATTTGACAGAGAGAGACACAGTGAGAGAGGGAACACGAGTAGGGGGAGTGGGAAAAGCAGGCTTCCCGCTGAACAGAGAGCCCGATGAGGGGCTCGATCCCAGGACCCTGGGATCATGACCTGAGCCAAAGGCAGATGCTTAACAACTGAGCCACCCAGGCATCCCATGTCATGGAATTCTAATTTTATTCTAAATGAAATGGTGAAGTCTTTAAAACATTTTTGGTTTGTTTTTGTTTTTGTTTTTGTTTTGTTTTGTTTTGAGAGAGAGAGAAAGAGCATTCATGTGGTGGGGGAGAGGGCAGAGGGGGAGAGAATCTTAAACAGGCTCCACCCCACCATGGAGCCCGACCTGGGGTCCCATCTAAGGACCCTGAGATCATGAGCTGAGCCGAAATCAAGAGTTGGACTGTTAGTCAACTGAGCCACCCAGGGGCCCTCATTAAAAAGGTTTAAGCAATGGAATAATATGATCTAAGATTTTCAAAATCTCACTGACTGACTTGTAGAAAATACAGTTTTGGTGGCAAAAGAGGAAACAATATGAATGCCGCTGTACTAGCCCAGGCAAGTGATGTTGACTCACAGAAATGATATTTAGAAAATGATTCTGATGGATAGACAGGGGATGATTGTGCATGTGCACCTATGTACGTAAAAGAGAAAAACAAAGAAAAAAGAAAACATTAAAATGTGATATTAAAAGAGCAAATACAGTCACTAACGTGTTTTAGCTAATGTGCAATTTAAAATGCAGGAATGATGTAAAGCTGTGTTAGTTCATACAAGACTTTTCCCCAGAGCTTATTTTGTGCCACTGTAATAGCAGCTGAATGCAGCAGTCCCAAATGAAATACAGTACAGACATGATGCCCTTGGTGTTTTTCCTTTTGTCTGATTAGACCACCTAATTTGCTTTGGGAGTATTCATTGAATGGTGCTTACAGATTTTGTGCATTTTGTGTGTTCCTTTGGTGAATTCTTTCCCTATCTATCTGGGATATGTGTATTTCTTTCCTTCTTCTAGTGATTACCTTAAGTTTTCTGAAGAAACCCATATTTTAAACTTCATAATTAAGTTCTTTTTATCACCATGAAACATGAGAAAATTAACAAAACTAATCTCTCCCTCTCACCACTCCCCCACCCCCACACCACCCTTGCTAAATTCCTGTCGGCAAGCTTTGGGATCTCAGGAGGACCACCGTGTGATCTTTGTGATCCTCACCATTCTAGCTGCCCCCCAAACACCCAGTACTCATTTGTTGGGATCTTATGCCATTCCAGCCCATGGAATCTTTCCATGGCATTCATCTGTTTTCCTTTTCAATCTTTGAAATGAGAAGGACTTATCTCACCTCTTTTTTTTTTTTTCTGGAAAAGTAATATAAAAATAACTTTCATATAAGAATAAATTTAAAAAGTAGTATTTTCTATGAAAACATTAAATACTGGGATGCCTGGGTGCCTCCATTGGTTAAGCGTCTGCCTTCAGCTCAGGTCATGATCCCAGGGTCCTGGGATCGATTCTGCATCGGGCTCCTTGCTCAGTGGAGAGCCTGCTTCTCCTTCTCCCTCTGCCCCTCCTCCCTGCTTGTGTCCTCTCTCCCTCTTTCTCAAATAAATAAATAAATCTTTATAAAAAACCCCATTAAATACTAAATGTTAAATCTTCCATTTCTGGAGCTTGATTGCCTCCACGTAGTTCAAAGACTACTAAGATTAAGAGGCTTGTTTCCTTTATCCTTGTTGACTTCTCACACACAAGTCAAAATACTATCCCTGAATCAAAAGTGTTTATCCTTCTGAAGTTATCTAAACTCACTCTCTGGAGCTTTTTAAAAACAGCAGATAAAGGAAAAATGAAAGATCACAAGTTAAAATTCTGTAGAGCATCTTCCTTCACTAAAATGGGTTTCTATAAACTCCCTGTTCAAAATGTCAGCAACAAATCTCTGTGTTGTTTATTCTTTATTGATTACACTGAAACATGCTGTGACCTCTGAATCTTCAGAATAAGCTTTTTATTTCAGGAACACTAATTCTATTATATATTCTATTATATACTGTTTAATTGTAAAAAAAACATTATCCATGTAGACATTTTATCTAGGACTATAGTGTTTGCTGTTTGCTTTCACTTTACTAACTGTGCTGGAAACATTCCTCTTAACTACAAGTCCTCTAAAAAGGATGTCTTCCTTCCATTATTACCTGATCTCCTTTTAAAATTTTCTTCATAATTTATGCATAAGATTTATAGTTTTAATATAAGTAGAGTGTAAATACTTTTATCATTTTTTTCTCTCTCAGAAATTAACCCACTTGCCACAGTGAATGAGGAATTGCAATGCAATTTAATTTTACACAAATTTTGTATGTATCTGTAACCTCAAACCATAACATAGAAAAAAGGGCTGCTAAAAAGGAAAGATCAATATAGGATATGAAAAGATGTCAGGAGAAATATAACTACAGTGAATGGCTTTCCACAGTAAAGAGTACATCTGACGAGGGTTTGTGAGGGGAAACTTTGCTGCAGTTAATGGGTAAAATCCCCTTGCATTCACTCCTCTTTTCAACCAAAATGTCTACAGTTTTTATCTTACGTCTGTTGCACCATTATAGTGGTGGTTATGTTGGGAACAGATAACTTCTCTCTTTAGTTTCATAGGTCCAAAGCTGGAGAGGAATTGTGTGCCCTAGAAGCTATATCTAATGGATTAAACCCAGAAAACTCAGTATCTGGATGCTGTTGAGATGATAAGGTTTTGATCTTTGAGCTCATGCTCTCATGTGATGAGAATCTTGATGTATCAATCAGAGAAATAGAACCAGTAGTAATACTCTTTATATATAAAGAAAATTATTTCATGGGATTGACTTATTCTGTTGTGAGGCCTGAATAGACAAGTCCAGAATCCACAGGGGAGGCTGGAACTCTCGGGCACAAAGTTGAAGCTGCAATCCTCAGGCAGAATTTTGTCTTCAGGTAAACCTCGGTTCTGCTTTTAAGGCCTGTCAATTGACTGAATCAGGTCCACCCAGATTATCTAAAATAATCTTTACCTAAAGTCAACTGATTGTAGACATTAATCACATCTACAAAACACCTTCACAGCAACACTCAAGTTATTTTTATCAAATACTATGGATTATAGCCTGGCCAACTTGACATATAAAACTGACCATCACCTTTGAGAACTTTAGGAAGTTACTACATTTTATATGTGAGAAGGGCTTAAATCTTTAGAAGCCAGAGGGCAGACTGTGACAGACAAACCCTAAGGTGACCGCAAATGTTCCTGTCCTAACCTTCCAATATTCGTTTCCTTTTATAATCTCCTTCTCAAGAAGTGTAGGCAAGAGTTCTGACTTGCTCCTAACCAACAGAATACGGTCAAGAAAATAGAATGTCACTCTTATCATTATGTTGTGTAAGATTGCTTAGACTCTGGCATCATACAATTTTCTAATATTGCAAATATGATGGGGAAAACTGGGATATATCTCACTGTTGTCTTAAATATTATTTTTTCTATTCCCAATGATTTCAGAATTTCATCACAGATTTACTATCATTCAGGTTTCCACTCCTAAGTTTTTCCTATCCATATTCTTATCTGTGTTTCTATTGTGTTTCTGGGTGATTTACAGAAATGTCTTTTTTCTTTCTTTCTTTCTTTTTTTTTAAACTATTTTATTTATTTATTTGTCAGGGAGAGAGCACAAGCAGGGGGAGTGGCAGGCAGAGGGAGAAGCAGGCTCCCCACTGAGCAACGAGCCAATGTGGAACTCGATCTCAGGACCCTGGGATCCTCACCTGAGCCGAAGGCAGAGGCTTAACCGACTGACCCACCCAGGAGTCCCTACACAAATTTCTCAAATCATCTTGATCGTAGTTTTTATTTATTGTCTATATTTAAAATACCATTTTACAAGCCATTATTGGTCTGTTGAGTTTATGTGGTCACTCTTTGTGCAGAAATCTATAATTTTGATGAAATCAAATGAATCATATTTATTTGTTTCCTTATGAATATATTCATTTATTTATTTAGCCTTGTGCTAGAGCCCTTTTTGAAATTCTCCACACTACTAGGCTGAATATATTCTAAATAGTTATATAGTAAATACTAATAGCTACATTAATTTTACCTTTCACATTTAGATCTTTAACATATCTGAATTCCATATCTATACAATACATGTTAACAAAATTTTCAATTGAAATCTACTTTTATCTTCTCTAAATGAGAGTTCTCTCTAACACCAGATACAAAATCTTACTTTGCTTATCTGTTTAACATCAAGTCTTTAAAAACACGTTATTTGGTCTCTTAGTTATCAATTCTATTTCATTAGTCATTGTTTTTATTCCTTGTTTGTTTCTATTACTATTACTATTATTACTATTACTATTATCATACCTTTTAAAACCTAAAGGACAGGGGCGCCTGGGTGGCTCAGTCGTTAAGCGTCTGCCTTCAGCTCAGGTCATGATCCCAGGGTCCTGGGATCGAGCCCCGCATCGGGCTCTCTGCTCAGCGGGGAGCCTGCTTCTCCCTCTCCCACTCTGCCTGCTTGTGTTCCCTCTCTCACTGTCTCTCTCTGTCAAATAAGTAAATAAAATCTTTAAAACCTAAAGGACATACCTCTTCCCACATCTTTTCGTTTTGAAAAAATTGATTTAGCTTCTTATAGCTCTTTATTATTCCAATGAAATTTTAAAATAATCTTGTAAGTTCTGGTTCTGGTTATCTTAGTGCAGGCTTATTTTTTAAAACTGATTTAAGTTTGGTCATAGTTCTGCATTTTTTTTGTTTTCTATTTTTCTTATGCAAATACTAATATGTGATTTTATGATTTGTTATGAGATGGTGTTATTGTAGGATTTATTTGATTTTATTTAAGAGTTCTAATTTACTAGCAAAAATCACTGATACTAATCTTAGCAAATAACTTGTGGCTATTTTCCTTTATATTATCTTAGTCATCAATGTATTCACTTGTTTCATTGCTTTCCAGATTTCATATGCACATACACATGCACACATACACACAGCACAATGCCAAGATCTTGTGAAAATATTGGCAGAGGCTGCTTTAGGGTTTGTTGGCCAAGAGTTTTGGGTATTTTAGTGATTCTAGAGTAGTTTGGATATTAAGTGCTCACATTAAATTTTTCATAACATAGATAATATACATTGAAAATTCATATTTGTACATGATATTGGACTAAGGGTTTTTATTTTGAGCAGGTTGCTCAATATTGCCAATATTGATCCACAGTGCTGGGCATTTTATGATAACTGATATATATTATTTTAGGGCTGAGTTTCATTTCTAAACATTATCCATAATAAGGAAGCCATTACATCGTAAGAAAATGGCAGACAATAACCTAGTTCCTAAACACCCCTTCCATTTTGGGAGAAGGTCTGCTCTGTTTCTCTCATAGCTGGTCTACCCTTCAGCCTGTAAATTGGACCTGTTCATCAGGGTCCTTTGTAACTTCTTCCACCTATTTCCTACCCCCTTCACTGTATCATAAAGTACATACCGCATACTGTTATGTATACATTTCTGGATCTGCTGTGAATTACCGAAGTTTCACTGTTTTTATCAGCTATTGTTCAGCGATTGTGTTTGAGGTTCGAGCTGTCTCTCTTCAGTGTACATGAAATAGTCTATTCAAATGAGATGTGCCCTTATACTCCCATCTCTTCTGGAGATCACCCATCAAGTTTTTTTTTTTTTCATCAAGTATTTTTTTATAGCATTGTTTTGAGCACTTCTTCCTCAGCATAAAAAGTATCTGCATAAAACGGCTTACTGCTTACCTAACCTACGTAGTTGAAACTGTGCATTATTTTGCAGCTCTATGACTCTCTTTAATAAAAGTGTTGTTTGTCTTCTGTGATCTCTAACAAAATCTACTTTTTCTCCTAAATTTTAATTAAGTTGTTTTAAGTGAATTTTGCAGAAAGTTAATTTTTCACCGGGATCTGAACTAAAACTCACTCCTCCAATTTTATACAACCATTAAAAATGTATATGATTACATTTCTACTCAAAGTAGGTAATACAGTATTCTTGCGTAAAATGAAATGGAGTTCTCTTCAAAACTGTATGGATGTCTTGTGTGGAATTAACATTTATTGTTTAAGACAATTACTACATGGCTGTACAAAAAAAAAAAAACTGTTCTAAAAATATGGAAAGTTTAGAATGGCATGACAGTGTTCATAAAAATGTTTATATATGTTTCTTGTTAGCAAAAAAGCAAGTGATGACTATTTTTTTGGAACCAGAAAAAAATTAGATAGATAAAATCAGTGATAAAACAAGCAAAATGAAATAAAATGCATTTTAGAGCATTAACACTAGTAGATCACATTAATTGTGCACATGCTATCTGCCAGGTTCAATTATAAATCCTTTATAGGAATTGACTCACTTAACTCTCAGAACAACTATATGAAATAGATACAGTTGATACCATTATTTTACAAATGAGGTAATGAAGGCATGGAGAAGGAAGTAACTTGCCCAAGACCATACACGTAGTAAGTGGTGGGCGTAATTTTAGGATGCAGAGGATCTAACTCCAGAGCTCACATTTTTAATCACTACATAATAGGTTTGTTCACCATAAAGTCATTACCTCCAGGGTGTTTGGAATTTGGAGGCAAACTAAAATTAGGGTTCTTTTACCATAAGTGTTAAATTATCTGTGTCCATAGGTATGGATGATATGCTTGTGCCACAACAAAGATGTAAGTCACAGCACTATCATTCTGTTGTCCCTGTTTATTTCTTTTTTTCAGTGTTTCAACATTAGATGTCTCACATAATATGGATATTTCCACTCCATCATGTATATTCCAATTATCCTGTAGCTAGTCAGTGCAATAAAACTAATTTGAGAATACTCCACCTAATTAGCAGCTTTTGCCCTAATGCCATACACAGCAAGTGATGTTGCCATTGATTCTAAACTATAAATATTGAAAACTGTGATTATCTCCTAAGCAGTAATATATATTTAATATATATGTAAATGAACTCTAAGTAAACCATGTCGTATTGAGCTTGTTTCTCTTCCTGATGTGCACTAGGGCTGGCTCTGATTATGAGCATCCCCAGGATGTTTGACTTGCCCACTCCCATCCCACCCCCCAGTAATTCTTCTGCTCACTAAAAATCTCTCCTAAAGGTTTTCAAGAATTCTTGTAAGTATTCACAGGCATTAAAAGAGTAAGAAGGCTATCTCAGCTAGATATATTGTATGTATCTCATTGTTAAGAAATGAATGAAAGTAAGCAACAAGGCTGCATTTTTTTAGCTGTAGAATTTCTTCATAGGTTGCAGCTAAGCCAAACCGTAGCATATTGTTATTTGTACCAGAGACCACAAATCATCTATATGTCTGTTTCTAAATTAAATTTGCAATAACACACGATATTTTAAAAGTTCATCTCCCTTTTGATTCACTTGGAAAATTTTGATTCAATGGACAATGATAGATTCGTGCATGCTTTCAAGACACCCTTTACCTGCTATTATATGTTGGACTTATTGAGTCCATTATCCTCTTTTGTAGATAGAGGGCAAGCTGATTTACAATCTCAAATTATTTCCCAGGCTAAGGAAGCTAATAAACTGAAAGCCAACTATTTCTTGGTTAAATACCTATAGTCAAATGATTGCATTTATCTTGTGAAATGGGTTATTTCCTTCTTTATTTTTTCTATTTCTTGATACCAGGAAATCCCTTTGGTTAGGCATTTTCACTTGCTCAAATGTACCTTTAGTTGAGATGTTTACTATGCTCAGAATTAGCTATGTCTTAAATATACTAATTTTCTAGAATCCTGAGCTTGAAAAATAAAGCATATACTATATAGATCTATATTTCTGTCACTAGGAGAATGGAGTTAATTAAATTTGCCAACAACCATTTTTTTGTGTGTGAATTTACATACTTAAGTGGTCAAATAAATGTTTTCTCTATAAAATGGCAAGATTTTAATTTTACTTCTGCTTTGAGGTTTCCAGTTGTGTCAGGGTAACTTTCGCCCATAAATATTCCTAGTATTGGAAAGGTGATCTTGGACTTCCTACTGAGCTACATTTTGCATATTTTTTTACAGAAAGAAAAAAAGAGGGGGGGGGATGTTATGTCTTTTTTTTTTCCAACTCATAATAAAGGGTCAAGCACATAGCAAGTATCTGCCTTAAAAAGATGAATGACTGACTAGCTAAACCAATGCATGAGTTGATTTTCCAGTCACTATAAATCAGTTCTTTATGAACAGGAAATTGTGCTCTGAAAAAAGTAAAGTTTCTAGGATAAAACCCCCTGGTGTGGAATAATTATTTTATAAAGACAAATAATGCCTCATAGACATGAAATAACTCATTTATTTCCTAGAACAGGGTGGATAATTTGCAATCAAGTCATATCTACTTTTTAGATGCTTATTTGAGTAATTTGTTTGGGGCAGCTAGATTGGTCATTGAGTGATGCTTGTGAATCAAAGTTACTAGTTACCCAAAGTGGTAAAAAGTATTATCACATAGTTGACTGTTACACCAGGTTATGTTAAATTAAAATCACAATTAAAATGGATCTATTCTGAAAAATCTAAGATAATAGTTACTGGGTAGTAACACATTTTAAAAGCACAATCAAAAGTTTAATGTAATATATTACTGCTGATGGGCCAGTAATAAAAGTTTTCCATTTTCCTGAGAAGTACCTTGACCATGATTAATTTCTGATACTGCCCTCCTGCCCCTTTCAGTATGGCGTCAAAGACACTTTGCCTTATGGCCCCCATTAACATGTCCATTATCACCTTCCAGTACTCATCCCTCTTCTCCATTTTGCCACTTAGTATACACAAGCATATCTTATATCCTGGCATGGGAAAACACTCACGATCTCCTGAGTAGACTTGTTTTCATGCATTTATTCAGCATATGCTCTTTTTGAAAAACTGTAACTATCCACCTCTACTTGTTAAAGCACAATTCAGTCTTCAAAAGCTACCTCACACACCATTGGTAGCCATAAATCTGATGTTTTATTGAATCAAACTTTCTTCTCTATTTTATAATAATTTTTAAAGTGGAACTCTTATGTAACTAATCATATTTTCTTCACAATATTATGATTTAAATGTCTTCTATATTAAATAATAAACTCCCACTTTAATTGCATGAGATTTTCACATTTAATCCCCCAGTATTTAATATAGTACTTTGTGCAAAGTAAATTTTAAATATAGGTGTTGGGAATGAGTTTGAGAATCAAAGACAGTTATGCAGGGGTTGATTTTTCTAAAAGAAAGAAAATAGGAATAACTAATAAAATGTCAATTAATATTCTATGGTTACTTAACCTCTCTAAATGTAGAGATATTTAAAAATATGCAAAAATACTAGACCAGCAATCATGAAAATGTGTTCCAGTCTCTAATCTACTGATAAGTAGCTATCTTCTCTAGGCCATGTGCCTCAATATTAAAATGAAAGATTACACTTATTCTTGCTGTTCCTTTGTCACTAATATTTATGTTTCTAATTTGGACTCTCAAGACAAGTGAGAGGTCGATTCAAATTGCCTAGGCATTCCACACTTTCTATTTAATGAATGATGTTTCATTTATTATTGCTACATTGCAAATTACTCCCAAATTTAGTTACTCTAAACAATTTTTATGTTACTCATGAATTTTTGGGTCAACGATTCAGGAAGGGTTTGGTTGGACAATTCTCACTTGGGTCTCATGAGGTTATGTCAGATGTTGCCTGGAGTGGTAGTCCCTTGAAGGCTCAACTTGGTTGGCTATCCAAAATGCTCACTCATGTGGCCATCTGTCAGGTGGGAGTTCAGTAGTCTGTTAACCTGAACCTTAAATATGGTCTCTCCAGCATGAGAGTTTCACAGTAATAGAATTTTTGACATGCCAATGTAATGTCCCCAAAACAAGTAACCTATGTAATAAGGCAAATGTTGCCTCACCTATTATGGTATAGCCTTGAAGTCTTGCAGTTTCATGTCTACCATATTCTTTAGGTTACAAGCAAGTTACATGCTTGCGCAAATTCAAGGGAAGGAAATTAGACCTCAGATCTTCATAGAGTAGTGGAAGTTTCTTGAAGAAGATGTGCAATAGAGATATTGTTGCAGCCCTTTTTTGGAAGATAAAATTGATCACATTTCATTAAATATTAAATTTGAGTTTTATTAAACTTAAAATAAAATGCTAAAATGAAAATTTATTGATTTTTACTTATCAAAATACTGAAAATTTTAATGATAACTTAATGACTAAAAAAAAATTAAGGCATATAGTATACATATAGTATATATCCCTGAAGAGTTCCCACGCAATGACTAGAATTTTATAAGTATCAGATGTGAATTAATGAATTTAACCTTGAAGAACAAGATAAAGTCATGTGTAAAATTTTCAAAGTTGTTACCTTAAATCACTTGATGTATTTATATGGAGAGGTGGTATAAAGTGCCACATAGTTTATCTTATTAATTTTGTTCCAAACCATTATACTGAGAAGAGGATGCTAACTTATTTCAGGGAAAGGATTGTGAATATTTCTCAAGGGGAAATAGAGTTACTCTTTGTACCACAAAACTCATATACTGATTAAAAAGAATAATTAATATACAAATCAACCTTATTATTCTAGCCAGTATTATACAGTTTTCAGTATTAATTCAACTTACATTCTACTCATTTGTCCTTACCTTTTACTTTAATATAGTCACTTCTTATTTTTTAAGGTTTATCTAGGTACAGCCCAATTGATACACAAATAAGTGCACACATTTAATGTATACATCTTGATGAGTTTGGACATATGCATATAACTATATACCATCGCCACACCAAGGTACTACACATATTCATAATCTGATGTGTTTTTACATAATTTCTTCAGAGTTGTGCAAACATAAACACACCCACAAATTAATTCTGTTATTTATTTTCCAAAATTATATTATATTATAAATATATTTCTGCATCTGGCTTTTATCATTAAATATTATGTTTGGAAATTCTTTAAGTCAATTGATACACATTAAATTTATTCATTTCTGTACCTGCATACTATCATATGGAATGGAAAGACCACATATAATCATTTCCTTATGGTAAGTATTTTATATATTCCAAGATTTTTTAACTTCCTTAATTTATTCTAAAGATACATCCTCCTATAAATATACTGATACTCTTAGGCATTTGTTACAATGAACGGATCCTCAAAAGTTGGAATGCTTAATTTAAATATGTGTATAATTTTATATTAATATTTATTTACGAATTAATTTGAAACAATAATTAAAATGTCTCTATATTGGGGTGCCTGGGTGGCTCAGTTGGTAAAGTGTCTGCCTTCAGCTCAGGTTATGATCCCAGGGTCCTGGGATTGAGTCCTGCTTCGGGCTCCTTTCTCAGCAGGGAGCCAGCTTCTCCTTCTGCCTGCCACTCCCCCTGCTTGTTCTCTCTCTCCCTCTCTCTCTCTGACAAATAAACAAAATCTTTAAAAAAAAATTAAAAAAATAAAATGTCTCTATAGGTGAAAATGTCTCCCCCCCCATTTACCAAAGGAATAAGTTAAATAACAATATTTTTTTGTCAAACTAGTAGATGTAACTCAATATGCATATTTCTGGCTTAATAAACTAGGGAAACTTTTCCTATGTTAATCATTTTGAGATGTTTGGTTTGAAGTATGTCTTTCCATTTTTGCCTTTTTAATATTTACTGTCTTTCCTTTCTGGAAAAATTGTAGGCATACTTTGAATAGTGTAAATATTAGCACTTTATCAGGTGCTTTGGAATATAATTTGATAATCAATAATGTATCAATATTTTCAACTTGTACAAATTTGATAGGTGAAAAGAAGTTTTGTATTACTTTCTTCTGTTTTTTGACATTTCCTTAGAAAATTTCATTAAATGCATTATTAGTATTATTTCTATATGCAAATTTTAAAGATCTAATATGAAAATGGTAATATAGGCAAAGCCAATTGATGAATTATATTGATAATGCCACTTGATAACAAATGTATAGAAAAGTAGGTTAACTCATATGTTTCTGATGATAGTTTTTTTTTTTAAGATTTTATTTTTATTTATTTGAAAGAGAGAGAGAGTGAGAGCACAACCAGGGGGGTGGCTGAGGGAGAGGCAGAAGCAGGCTCCCCGCTGAGCTGGGAACCTGATGCAGGACTCAATCCCAGAACCCTGAGATCAGGGCCTGAGATGAAGGCAGCTGCTTAACCAACTGAGCCACCCAGGCTCCCCACTGATGATAGTTTTTAAAGCTTCATCATGTTTAATGTAATCTAAGAGTAGCTATTAAAATTATGCATATCCATTGTAATAACTGAATTTTTTAAACTCTAATTGACACCAAAGAATAATGTGTCTGGACGATTGACTCTTGACTGAAGAGGCCAGTATTGGCAGAAATTTTGTAATTTGTTTGTTATACCAACAAATAGATCTTACTAATATTTTAACAAAGAGATCTGTTAAAAAAAATAAAGTGGTATGTTTCATTTTAATTAGTCAAAAGAAATTGTTAATGGAAGGACCAAATCCATTTATTCTGTATTTGAATTATCTGAACATGTACAACAATTCAGCTGATTCAGTAAAAACACAATCAAAATTGTTTATTGACATCTTGTAGATGAAATAATTCTTCGGATTTTAGCTTTTATATAGCATTCACTGTCCAGCAATTATAGAGAAGAATGTCTTCTTAAGTTGAGCTTCTATAATGAGAAAATTTTAAGAAAAGTTTTGAGGGAAGAAAAGTAAGCTTAGTACAATTCAAAGACAGGAAACATTGAACTATTTTCCATCAGTATAAAATGTAAAGACAGCCGAACAAACGAGCTAACTCTTCATCCCCCTTCAACATCCATACTTACTGAACTTAATAGCCTACCTATGAAAACTGGAGTACAGCATAAGAGACATGCTACTCTAGCAAATTTCTGAAAGTATATAAAAGGAAGAGGTAAAATGATGTGTGTTGGGCTGACAAAGTAAGGTTCAAGTTGGTTAAAAAAAATGTGACCAAAGATATAATATTCCATAGCTTTTGAAGATATGATTACCTAAAAACAGAGAATAGAGAAATAGGAGAAGAAATGAGTATCAAGCATTCTGGTTTTCTTGAACTCTGTATTCCTTTAAACTATATTTCCATATATATTAAGTATATCTTAATCTCAAGTGACTGTGTTTTACTTATCTTTATTTTTTTGAAGATTTTATTTATTTATTTGAGAGAAAGAGAGAGAGAGCACAAGCAGAGGGAGCTGCAGGCAGAGGGAGAAGCAGGGTCTCTGCTGAGCAAGGAGCCCAATGTGGGACTTGATCCCAGGACCCTGGGATCATGACCTGAGCCAAAGGCAGGCACTTAACTGACTGAGCCACCCAGGTGTCCCTCAAGTGATTGCATTTTAGATATAATAAATATATATCAGGATGTCTTGTATTTGAGTGTGTATGTGTATACATATGTGTATATATATACTTAATAATAATAATTAATACTTTTATTACTTATATTATAGCTGACCCATATCTATTCTTCATTTGCTTCAATTCAGACGTTCAAAAAAAGTATTACCAATATAGGGATACCTTAGATATATTGTAGGTTTGGATCCAGACCACCATAACAAAGCAAATATCACAATAAAGCAAGTCAAAGGAATTTTCTGGTTTTCTAGTTCATATAAAAATGTGTTAACACTATACTATAGTTCTATTAAGTGAACAAAAGCATTATGCCTAAAATAACAATGTCCATACCCTAATTAAAAATATTTTATTGCTAAAAAATTGCTAACCATCATCTGAGCTTTTAGTATGTCCTAATCTTTTTACCGGGGGAGGTCTTGTCTTGATATTGATGGCTGCTGACTCATCAGGGTGCTGGTTGCTGAGGGTTGAGATGGCTGTGGCAATTTCTTAAGAGATGACAACAGTGAAGTTTACTGTATCAATTGACTCTGCCTTTCATGAATGATTTCTCTGTAGCATGTCATGTATTTGATAACATTTTACCCATAGTAGAACTTCTTTCAAAAGTGGAGTCCATCTTCTCAAACCTGTCACTGTTTTGCCAACTAAGTTTATGTCCTATTCTAAATACTTTGTTGTCATTTCAATAATCTTTATAACATCTTCAACAGAAGTAGATTCCATTTCAAGAAACCAATTTCTTTGTTCATCCATAAGAAGCAACTCCTCATTTGTTCAAGGTTTTTCATGAGATTGCAGCAATTCACTCACATCGTCAGGCTCCAGTTCTAATTCTGGTTCTCTGGCTATTTCCACCCCATTGGCAGTTACTTCCTCCACTGGAGTCTTGAACCCTTCAAAGTCATTCATTAGAGTCAGAGTCAACTTTTTCCAAATTCTTGTTTATGTGGATATTGTGATCTCTTCCCATGAAACATCAATATTCTTAATGGCATCTAGAATGGTGAACTCTTTCTAAAGGCTTTCAATTTACTTTGTCCAGATCCATCAGAGGAATCGCTATATATGGAAGCCATAGTCTTATATATTTCTTAAATAATAAGACTTGAATGTTGATATTACTCCTTGATCCATGGGTTGCAAAATGGATGTTGTGTTAGCAGGCATGAAAACAACACTTACCTCATCGTGCATCTCCATCAGAGCTCTTGGGTGACCAGGTGCATTGTCAATGAACAAACAGTAATATAATGAAAGGGATTTTTTTTTTTTTTTCTCCTCTGAGCACTAGGTCTCAATAGTGGGCTTAAAACATTCAGTAAGCGATTTTGTGAACAGATGTGCTGTCATCCAGGCTTTGTTCTTCCATTTAAAGAGCACAGGCAGATTTAGCGTAATTTTAGGTAGATAGACTACATAGAGTAGATTTAGCATAATTCTTAAGGATTTTTAGAATGGTAAGTGAGCACTGCCTTCAACTTAAAGTCATCAGCTACATTAGCTCCTAATAAGAGAGACAGCTTATCTTTCGAAACTTTGGAGTCAAGCATTGACTTCTCTCTGGCTATGAAAGCCCTAGATGGCATCTTCCAATAGAAGTTTGTTCCATCCACATTGAAAACCTGTTGCTTAGTGTAGTCACATTCCTTAATTATTCTAGCTAGATCTTATGGATAATTTCCTGTAGTTTCTTTATGAGCACTTTCTGCTTCATCTTGCACTTTTCTGTTATAATAATAATTTCTTTCCTTAAGCCTCATGAACCAACCTCTGCTAGCTTCGAACTTTTCTTCTATAGCTCCCTTACCTCTCTCAGCCTTTATAAAATTGAAGGGAGTTAGGGCCTTGCTCTGGATTAGGTTTTAACTTAAAGGAATGTTATGGCTGGAATTTAAGTATTCTTTCAATCCATGAACACAGGATTTCTTCACATTTATTTGTACCTGCTTTAATTTCTTTCATCAGTGTTTCATAGTTTTCAGTGTACTAGTCTTTCACCTTCTTGGTTAAGTTTATTCTCAAGAATCTTATTCTTTTTCATGATAATTTAAATAGTTTCATTTTTGGAGAGTTTATTAGTTTCATTTTTGGAGAATTTGTTATTAGTGTACAGAAACACAACTGATTTTTACATGATGATTGTGTATCTGGTAACTTTGATAAATTAGCTTTTAGTTCTACCAGTTTTATTGTGGTATTTTTAGGGTTTTCTATGTATAAAACTGGCATCTGCAAACAGAGGTAATTTTATTTCTCTTTTGATTCAGATACCCTTTATTTCTTTTTCTTGCCTAAGTGGTCTAGCTACAGCTGTCCTTCAGGAAGGAAGAAAAATAAAGACATTCTAAGATAAACAAATTCCAAGGGAGTTAATCATCTCTAGACCTGCCTTACAAGAAATACTAAAGAAAGTTAAGTTGAAACAAAAGGACACTAAATCGCAACACAAGCATGTGAAAGTATAAAAAAATCACTGGTTATACTAGGGTTAAAATGTCAAAAGTTTTAAAAATAACTATATAATAATTAGTTTAAGTATACATTACATACAAAGATGTAAATTGTGACATCAAAAGCATAAAGCGCATGTGGGAGGATAAATGTATAAAGGTTTTGTATTTGAGCAAAGTTAAACTATTAGCTTAAAATAGGCTTACAACTGTAAAATGATTTATGTAAGCCTCAGGGTACTCATAAGGAAAACCTTATTGTAGAAACACAAAAGATAAAGAAAAAGGAATCAAAGAGTAAAAATACAAAAAAATCATCAAATAACCAAGAAAAAAATCAAAACAAGAATGAAAGATCAAAACCAACTATAAAGCATGTCTTTCACCTTTTTGGTTAAGCTTCTTCCTAGATATTTAAAAAAAAATTAAGATTTTATTTTAATCACCCAGTGCTCATTACTACAAGTGCACTCCTTAATCCCTATCACCTATTTCATCCATACCCCCACTCACTTCCCCTCTGGTAACCATCTGTTTGTTCTCTATAGTTAAAAGGTTGTTTCTTAGTTTAGCTCACTCTCTCTTTTCCCTTTGCTCATTTATCCTGTTTCTTAAATTCCACATATGAGGGAAATCATATGGTATTTGTCTTTCTCTGACTTCTTTTGCTTAGCATTATACTCTCTAGCTCCACCCATGATATGCAAATGGCAAGATTTTATTTATTTTATGGCTGAATAATATCTCATTGCACATATATGCCACATCTTCTTTATCCATTCATCTATTGATGGACAATTGGGCTGCTTCCATATCTTGGCTATTGTAAATAATGCTGCCATAAATACGGAAGTTCATGCATCCCTTTGATTTAGTGTTTTTGTATCTTTTGGTAAATATCCAGTAGTGCAATTGCTGGATCATAGGGTAGTTCTATTTTTAACTTTTGGAGGAACCTCCATACTGTTTTCCATACTGACTGCCCGAGTTTGCATTCCCACCAACAGTGCATTCCCATCAAATACCTTTTTTCCACATCCTGGCAAACACCTGTTGTTTCTTTTTATTTTAGCCATTCTGAAAGGTATGAAGTGATATCTCATTGTAGTTTTGATTTTCATTTCCCTGATGACAAGTGATAATGAGCATCTTTTCATGTGTTGGTTGGCCATCTATGAGTTCTTCATATATTTTGGAAATTAACCCTTTATTGGGTATTTCATTTGCAAATATCTTCTCCCATTCCGTACGCTGCCTTTTAGTTTTGTTGATTTTTCCTTCACTGTGCAGAAGCTTTTTATTTTGATGTAGCCCAGTAGTTCATTTTAAAAATGTGCCTTTTGTTTCCCTTGCCTCAGGGGACATATCTAGAAAAAAGTTGCTATGGGTGAGGTCAGAGACCTTCTAGGATTTTTATGGTTTCAGGTCTCACATTTAGGTCTTTCATCCATTTTGAATTTATTTTTGTGTATATTGTAAGAAAGTGGTCCCGTTTCATTCTTTTGCATGTTGTTGTCCAGTTTTCCCAGCACCATTTGTTGAAGAGACTGTCTTTTTCCAATTAGAATTCTTTCCTGCTTTGTCAAAGATTAGTTGGCCATATATCTGTGGGTTTATTTCCAGGTTTTCTATTTTGTTCCATCAATCTATGTTTCAATTTTTGTGCCAGTACCATACTATTTTGATTACTACAGCTTTGTAATATAACCTGGAAGTCCAGAATTATGATGCCTCCAGCTTTCAGCTTTTCTTTTTCAAGGTTGCTTTGACTATTCTGGGTCCTTCATGATTTAATACAAATTATAGGAGAGTTTGTTCTAGTACTGTGAAAAATGCTGATGGTATTTTGTTGGGGATTGCATTGAATGTGTAGACTGCTGTGGGAAGTACAGGCATTTTAATAATATTTGTTCTTTCCATCCATGAGCATGGAATGTCTTTCCATTTCTTTGTGTTGTCTTCGATTTTTTAATCAGTATTTTATAGTTCTCAGAGTACAGGTCTTTCATCTCTTTGGTTAGCTTTACTCCTAGGTGTCTTACTGTTTATTTTTGGTGCAGTTGTAAATGGGACTGCTTTTCTTGATTTCTCTTTTTGCTACTTCATTATTGGTGTATAGAAATGCAACAGATTTCTGTATATTGATTTTGTGTCTTGTGAATTTATTAATTCATTTATCAGTTTTAATAGTGTTTTGGTAGAGTCTTTTAGGTTTTCTATATGTAGTATCATGTTATCTGCAAATAGTGAAAATTTTATTTCTTCTGTATGAATCTGGATGCCTTTTATTTCATTTTGTTGTCTAATTGCTGTGGCTAGGACTTCCATACTATGTTTTAATAAAAGTGGGTCAGTGGATATCCTTGTCTTGTTCCTGACATTAAGGGAAAGGCTCTCAGTTTTCCCACTGAGGATGATGTTAACTGTAGGTCTTTCATTAATGGCCTTTATTATGTTGAAGTATGTTCTCTCTAAACATACTTTGTTGAGGGCTTTTATCATGAATGGATGTTGTACTTTCTCAAATGCTTTTTCTGCATCTATTGACATGAACATATGGTTTTTATCCCTTCTCTAATTCATGTGATGTATCATGTTGATTAATATGTGAATATTGAACCACCCTTGCATCCCTGAAATAAATCCCACTTGATTATGGTGAATGATTTTTTTAGTGTATTTTTGGATTTGGTTTGCTAACATTTTGTTGAGGAATTTTGCATATATTGATCAGAGATATTGGCCTATAGTTCTCTTTTTTTGTGGTGTCTTTATCTGATTTTGATATCAGGGTGATACTAGCCTCATAAAATGCATTTGGAAGTTTTCCTTCTTTTACTCTTTTTTTGGAATAGTTTGATAAAAATAAGTATTAACTAAATATTTCGTAGAATTTACCTATGAAGCCATCTAGTCCTGGACTTTCGTTTTTTGGGAGTTTTTTTGATTACTGATTCAATTTCATTGCTGGTATTCAGTCTGTTCAAATTTTCTATTTCTTCCTGCTTCAGTTATTTTAGGTTATATATTTCTAGGAATCTATCCATTTCTTCTAGGTTGTCCAATTTGTTGGCATATAATTTTTCATAATATTCTCTTACAATTATTTGTATTTTTGTGGTGTTGTTACTTCTCCTCTTTCATTTGTGATTTGTTTGCATTTCCCCTTCTTTTTTGTTTTTGTTTTTGTTTTTGATGAGTCTAGCTAAAGGCTTATCAATTTTGTTGATATTTTCAAAGAACCAGATCTTGGTTTCATTGATCTGTTCTATTGTTTTCTTTGTTTGTTTGTTGTTTAGTTTCCATATCATTTATTTCTGCTCTAATTACAGGCCAATATACCTGACAAACAGAGGTGCAAAAGCTCTCAGCAAAATCCTAGCAAACTGAATTCAACATTAAGAGAATCATACATGATGACCAAGTGGGATTTATCCAAGGAATACAAAGATGGTTCAACATACACAAATCAGTAAATGCGATTTACTACATTAAGAAAATGAAGGATAAAAATTATGTGATCATCTCAATAGATGCAGAAAAACATTTTACAAAATTCACTACACTTTTATGATATAAATGCTCAACAAATTAGGTATTGAAGGAATGTGCCTCAATAAAATAAAGGCTATATATAAGAAGCTGACAGTTAACATTTTATATTCAATGTTGAAAACTTGAAAGCTTTTCCTCTAAGTTCAGATACAAGAAACACAAAGATGTCCACTCTTGCCCTGCCATTCATATCATTTTATTATAACCTGTTTGGTGGTTGATAATATTCTTCTGGTTCTTTCTCATATTACAGTATGATGACAATTGAAGCTGGGATTATATGAACATTTCTTTATTCACCTGTTTGTAGTCTAGCCAAGAATGGATGAACAGCTGGAGGTTGTCAGGTATTTCTTCCTCCATATGGCTTCTTCAAGTTGTTACCTTTGACTTTCTTCCAGCAGGAAATCTTAAAATAAATTTCTTGCATTGTAGTTACCTTTCTCTAGAGTAAGTTCCAGAAAACAAAAACAAAAACAAAACCCACAAACAAAACAGGTGGAAGTTACCAGTCTCCTTAAAGGCTAAGCTTGGAACTGGTATAACCTCACTTCTTAGAAATTTAATGGTGAAATTTAATGGTGAGAGTCATCACAGACCAATTAAGATTCAAGTGGATGGAAAACCATACTCCAATTTCATTTGACAGAGTACAAAGCAGATATTGAGAAAGAAGGCATCAGTGGTGACCATGTTGGAAATAAAGTGCCAAAATTATCATATTAGCTGCATTTTTCAATTGAGGAAATGAGTGTCAAAGGCATTATTTAACTTGATCAAGGCAAAAGTGAAACCCTAATAATTTAGCTCCAAAGCCCATCTTCTTAACTATAATGTTTTTCTGTCTTTATATAATTATAGATAACACAGGAATCAATTTCTGCCAAATCAGTATGACAACCTCTATATTTTCTTTCAAAATTATTATGACCATGATAGCAATTGACAATCATTTAAAATCTACTAATTCATTTATTTAGCTATTAAACCATGCTGTGGTTTTAAATATCTACTTCAAATCCACTTATTTAACTACAGAAAATTGGATAGTAGCAAGGATCATTTATAGTCTTCTTATTGACCTATTTGGATGACAGATATTTTAATTATCTCTTTTTAATTTCATGCACAAGTGTTATCTGTTCAGTGGGGTCAAGAAAAGGTCTTCCTAGATTAGGAAAGCAAAATATATCTAAATAAATTTCATCTGCCTCAAGACATATATATATATATATATATATATATAACTATCTATTGAATATCTTCACTTTGTATAGGCCACAGAGACCTCACACTCAATATATCTTCCATTTGTTCATCTGTTCACCATCTTCAAAACCAATTCCTCAATTCATAATGCTAAGAGTCATCTTTTACCTCTTTTTTTTACCTCTACCTAGCAAACAAAACTGTCATAAAATTCTAATGATTCTAAAGTTTTTATGTATCTTAAATATAATCTAGTCCTTTTCTTGCTAATGCATACATTAGTGAATCCTTTTATCATATTTTGTAAGAGTTACTGAAACAGACTCTAATCTAATCTGGTCACCTTACATTTCTTGCCCATATAAATCTGTTTATGTTGTCAGAGTGATCATTCAAAACAGAAAATGCAAAGGGTGGCTGGCTGGCTCAGTCAATAGAACATGTGACTCTTTATCTCAGGGTTGCAAGTTCAAGCCCCACACTGGGTGTAGAGATTACTTAAGTAAATAAACTGAAAACAGAAAATGTGATCATTTCACTTCCTAGTTGAGAAATACTTATTGTGTCTTCTGAGTTTTCATATTAAAGAATAAATTTCTTAAAAATCCATAAAAATTTTGGTTGGCTGCTTAAAAACTTCATGTCTCAGCTGCACACATTATGCACTTTCAATATCCATGCTGTCTATATCAAAAATACCAGAAGTTCATGTTATGCTCTTCTTAGATGCTTCAGCAAGGAGCTGACATACCTCAAGTTAAACTGATTTTACTTTTTAATCCATAGCACCCTGTCATCATCTGTGTTTATAAGAACCTTTATTTTATTTTTTCTAAATGCATTTTCTTACTGTTTTGTTCATTTCATTCTCAATGCTTAATTTCTTATCATCTCAACACATTAGATATCCAGTTTAAGTGTATTTAGTTTACGTGTGTCTAATCACTGCTATTAGATGTAATTTAAAGCATGCATATTCTTGGGAAAAATTTATTTTGTTATATTTGCCTATATATTCACTCAACAATTTACTTTTGAATTATTTTAATTTATTACTTCTTTTTTTAAAAAAAGATTTTATTTATTTATTTGACAGAGAGAGACACAGTGATAGAGGGAACACAAGCAGGGGGAGTGGGAGAGGGAGAAGCAGGCTCCCAGCTGAGCAGAGAGCCCCATGTGGGGCTCGATCCCAGAACCCTGGGATCATGACCTGAGCCGAAGGCAGACTCTTAACCGACTGAGCCACCCAGGTGCCCCTTAATTTATTACTTCTTAGCATTATACTGTATTATGTTAAATGTATTTAATTTCAAATTATATTCCATTACAGAAAACACTGGATTAATAAGTTAGATATCTGTTAATGGACTTATGTGATAGATTACTTGTGTTATAAAATAAATGTGCCATAGAGTGAAAGAGATAGTCTGGAGGTTACATGCATACCAAATTTCAATAGTACTTCCAAATTGCTCTCCAGAATGGTTCGATGAATTTATACTACCCTCAGCAGCATATGAAAGTTATCTTTTCCCCTCAATCACAGAAAGTTCTAGTTTTTACCATTGGATGGGTATGAAGTGGTTAAATTTTAGTGTTTATTTCTCTGAGTTCTACTAAGGTTCAGGGTTTCTCCACATATTAGTAGCATTTGGTTTCCTGTTCTCTTTTTCACCTCTTCAAATCATATATTTGGCTTATTTTATTTTTATTTCTATTGAATATACTGCCTTTCTCTTGTTGATTTTCCTTCATTAAATAGAAATTTAAAATTAGTTTTGTACTAGATGGAAATTTGTAATTTCCCATAAGATTGAAATTATACTTGCTCTTTGGTTAAAAAATATTGCTAATATTATCTATTAAGCTTACAAAGCATCAATGCAATCTATCAATTTAATGTTTTCCTAATTATGATACAGTGAATAATTTTCTTTTTCAGACTTTATATCCTTGTCACTATATAACATACTCCACTCAAGTCAGATAATTGCTTTAGGCCTTGGTGTTGACACAACTTCCCTTGGAGTTTTCTTCTGTTCTAATTTTTACCTAGGAAAAACAAAACTTTGGGTCTACATCTAACCCAACCTGGACTACATTATTGACCTCCCACTATTCCTTAGGCTGTTCTTTGTATTACTGAAGATGCGAAAGAATATAATTGTCTCTTTTTGGGTCCCAAATAAGGACGCCACTCATCCCAAGTCTTTCTATAAGTGAAATTCTAATATTCAAAACCTGGATCCCAGGTGCCTGACTTCATGTTTTATACCTCCTTGGCAACCTCTAGTGTACTTTCTTTTAGAAACTGATACTCAGTATTTCTCAATGGATATTCATTTTATGACCCTACATTTAAAAACATGCCTAAGGCAAAAAAACTGTTTTTTATTTCTCCTGCCCCAACTTCTTCTTGCCTTCACCGTATTCAAATACCCACTAAATGGAACCCAGATGTATAAATCTGTGTTCAGTCTGGGGTCAGTCTCAACTGACTCTTTTTCTCCTCATTTTTGTCATATTTTCCTGCTTTTTTGCAAGTCTAGTAATTTTTAGAATTAGTTTCCCAATATAATAGATTTTACAGTAGGAAAACATTCCAGCTATTGTTTTGTTTTAGAAACTTTCTAGTTGAGTAAAGTTGCACATGTGACCCGATAATTCTGAGAATACAATTTTATAATTCTGGATATTGTTGCCTTTGTTCTGCTTTTACAAAGAATTGAGTAAGTTCAATAAGCAGGTCTTGTTTGCTTTCCCTAGAAGTAAAGCAATTAAGGTATGTCCTCTTTCCCTTGAGGATGAACATGCTGCATTACAAAGCTAGTCAGCTTCAGGGGCAGAAAAAAATAGTGACACAAGTTTCACCTGCCATAAAATGAAACGCTCTACTGGGACAAAATGAAGCTGGAAAGCACTGAAATTCAGTGCAATGGAAATGTAACAGTGCCAGATTAAGCAATATTTTTTCCTCACCACTTAAAGAGTGCATTAAAAAATTCAAAGCAATGATGTTGGGGAAGATATATTTGAAACACATTTGAAATTTAAGTATTAGTTCTATAGTACACCATTAACTAATTTAATAAAATGTTTCAAAGTCTTTGCATAATACTTCATTAAATATATTTATTAGTATAATATTAAAATAAGATAAAATTAGTATTTTTTTTTTCCTATAGAACATTTGGGGAAAATCACCTGTTCTCTAGCATTATGTTCACCCTTTTTCTAGTTTCCTACTTGGGGAAAAATAAACATCTTCATTTAAAAAAAAAACTTTCCTTCAAATATTCATTTGGACAGATAATTAAGGTTTAGAAAAAATAGCTTTTAAGTTCACAGCTCTCATATTTCAAAACTAGAAACGTAATTACTAACATGGAAATGCAACATTTTCATAAACCTAAATGTATTATTTCCTTAGAAATTCAGATATGATTTCATATCAACATAATTATCTTAAGAAGATAGTCTTAACACAAAGTATATAGTTTGGCTGGTTAACCAAATGATACTGTCATATACAATGTTAGGATGTGTGAGATCAGAAAATATTGCTTTACTATTAAAACATAAAAATATAAAACCAAAACATGATTATAGGGTTTAAAAATACTACAGAGACAGTAGATAAAAGACTGAATTCTATAGAAAATAGATTTACTGATTGAGAGCATTAGCCCAAGAAATCCTATCAGAACACAAGAATGAGTCACAGGAAAAGATGATAAGTGAAAGGTTAGACACAGGGGGATGGGTGGAAAAATTCAATACAAGTGTAATGGAGATTCAAAAAATGAGTGCTCAGCAGAGGAATAAGAAGCAACAACATAAAAATAATAATGAAAACTGAAACCAACATAACCCCCTGTCCCTATCCAAACCAATACCAGGACCAAATATATCTTCCTGTCCTTGGGTTAAGCGATTCTGTGGTCAGGCATGCTTAGGAAAGCATGTCTTTGTATTGAATAATCTGCTTCTGGGCAAAGTAACTACTTGCTCCAGAAAATAGTTGGGCCCGGGGAATATCGCTGTAAACCAACTAAAATAGCATGTTTCTCAAGCCTAACAGCTTACTAGTCAAGTCTCTCTTCAAAACCCTTATCTTACTGTGTCCACCAATAACAAAACTGTAACATCATGCATTCTGCCTAATCCCAACTAGTTTTCTACATTTTCAGACCTACCTTAGAATAGAATAGCAGGTAACTCAGGGTATGTTTACACTTTGATATGAAGGGCAAGTGCTAAAATTTATTTATATGTGTAAGATGTTTCGTATCTTAAAATTCAACTCCTAGAGGGGTGCCTGGGTGGCTCAATCTGTTAAGCTCTGCCTTTGGCTCAGGTCATGATCCTGGAGTCCCAGCATCCAGCCCCAGGTGTCTGCTCCCTGCTCAGTGGGGAGTCTGCTTCTCCCTAACCCTCTGCCCCTCGGCCAGCCCACACGCACACAGGCTCGCACATGCGTTTGCTCTTGTGCTCTCTCTCTCTCTCACTCACCCCCTCTGTCAAATAGATAAAATCTTAAAAAAAAAATTCAACTCTATTTTTAAATTTTTGAGGAACCTCCACACTGTTTTCCAAAGTGGCTGTACCAACTTGCATTCCCACCAACAGTGTAAGAGGGTTCCCCTTTCTCCACAACCTCTCCAACATTTGTTGTTTCTTTCCCTGTCCATTTTGGCCATTCTAACTGGTGTAAGGTGGTATCTCAGTGTGGTTTTGATTTGGATTTCCCTGATGGCTAATGATGATGTTATACGAAAACAATGGATCGTGGATCACTACATCAAAAACTAATGATGTATTGTATGGTGACTAACATAACATAATAAAATTAAAAAAAAAAATCAACTCCTAGAAATTACACTTCATGTATTTAACTTCTACACAATAAAGTTTGTAATCTATTCTGCATATACTGCTGCTAGGTACTTGAAGATAAGTACCACTTGAAGATAAGTACCACTTGAAGATAAGTACCACTATCAAGGAACTTTTAAAAGAAGTAACATTTCAATATATATGGGTATGTATATAAAAGGACTGTCTCCAACAACTAGAGACCTTTCTCTCTCTCCTTAGTAGACTCTTAACTACTGCTGAGTCAGCTGCTTACTAACAAAAGGCACACATTTACAATTAGGAATAAGGCTGAATCTTTTAGGTAATACAGCTAGTAATTTATCTTCAGAAAGTGTTTACCCCTAATGGATTTATGGGATTTTTTTAATTCAAATATGAAAACTCATCTCCGCATCCCCACCAAGACTCTCTTCTTTGTTCGTATCAAACTAAAACTCATACACATGTATAGACATGGGCCATTTCTCATTAGTTTCCATGGTGTATTGTCATCCTATAATGGTAAACTTGGAATGCGGGTGCTCTGTGCATACCCTTGTAATTTGACACGTGTCTTGTTACTCGAAGCTTGCTCAATTGCTCTGTGACAAGAGCAAGTCAGTCTGCTGACACTCAGGGCTTATTCGAGCAAGCCCAGGAAATCTCTCTATAATAGGACAGGGCAGCTGTCAGCTCTCAAGTAGCTTAACTTTCTAAGTTCACCTTTTCTTTTAAATATCATAACCTATTTTGGAAGAGATACATTTTGAGTATCAGCAGTAGCATTTTTCTCCTACATCTTATTTTTTTTTTCTTTTTTCCCCTAATTAACTAAGGGGCATCCCAGGGGAATAAAAGTTAATCTTATTATCCTACTGTTACTGGTGAATCATCATAAGTTCATCAAACATCATATAGAAAATAACAATATGCTATATACACACTGTGCCTCTGTACAAAGAAATAGAATTTTTCTTGCTCTGAAGAAATTTTTGAATTATTTAATAAGAAACATGTTGGAATAGAACAATATCAGGCAGCAACCGATCGCTGCTAAAAAGGTCATTCAAACAAGATCTATAGGGGATCAGAGGAAAGAAAAAAAGTACAAAAGAAAGTGGAACTGGATTTCAACCAAATGAAGAGAGAGCTTTAGGTAGATGGAGGGAAGAAAGGATAGTATAAGTTGTGAAAATGAATGCTCTGTGTCCCAGGAAGAAATTGAGATCCGTACTAATTTCTTTAAAGACAGATTTAAAACCATTATGCTGCCCAAACTGAGATTCATTTGAAAGTGAAAGGGGATGCTAAGTTAAAATAATATATTATTTTAAGTTGTTTTTTATTGTCCAAAAATTGATTTTATTATGATGTGAACTTATTAAAAACTTACAGTATATTAAAATTATTTTCAAAAATAAACTTCCTTAAAAAATTAAAGAGTATCTGTGTATTCAAATGAAACATAAGTATAGCTGGTATTGTGAGTTTAAAAAGATTAAATATCAACAATATCTTATGGGAAATCAAATACATTACAGGAAACTTGAAATATTGATCATCTAAACATTAAAAATTACCATAAGGATATTTTCTATTAGTTTAGGTTTACATACTTAATTTGTTTCTTATGTTCATGTGTCCCTAATGCCTTATTGCTGATATATTTCAGAGGATGGTATTTTTTTCATACAGAATTATGTTTTCATATAATAACCTGCAATTTCATTCAAAATTAGCTTTTATGGATAACTTTGAAACCATTGACACTATTATTGACCCTTTTCTGTAGACTGCAATAGGTTTTTTTATAATATATTTTTTGGTGAATAGTTCTATGAATTTTAACACATGTATAGATAAATAACCACACAATAATCTGGGTACAGAAGAGATCCATTTTTTGTGATATCCTTTTTTAAGTCATACTGTCCTGCTACCACTAGTCACTGGAAACTATTGATCTGTTCTCTGTCACTATAGATTTATCATCTTGAGAATGTCATATAAATGAAATCAAACAGTATGTGAACTCTTGAGATTGACTTCTTTCATTTGCATAAAATGCTTTTGAGATTCATCCAAGTTGAAGAATATTTAGGTTTTCTCTAATTTTGGGGAATTATAAATATCTTGAATACTCATGTACAGGTTTTTGTTTTAAGATAAGTTTTTCTTTCTTTAGGGTGAACACATAGGAACGTGTTTTCTGGACCATATGGTAACTATTTGGTTATAAGAAGTCTTCAACTTCTTTTTTTTTTATTTTTTTAACATATAATGTATTATTTGTTTCAGAGGTACAGGTCTGTGATTCAACAGTCTTACACAATTCACAGCACTCACCATAGCACATACCCTCCCCAGTGTCTATTACCCAGCCACCCCATCCCTCCCAACCCCCACCACTCCAGCAACTCTCAGTTTGTTTCCTGAGATTAAGAATTCCTCATATCAGTGAGGTCATATGATACATGTCTTTCTCTGATTGACTTATTTCGCTCAGCATAATACCCTCCGGTTCCATCCACATCATTGAATGAAGGGAGGAAAATCAGAGGGGGAGATGAACCATGAGAGACTATGGACTCTGAGAAACAAACTGAGGGTTCTAGAGGGGAGGGGGGTGTGGGGATGGGTTAGCCTGGTGATGGGTTAAAGAGGGCACGTTCTGCATGGAGCACTGGGTGTTATACGCAAACAATGAATCATGGAACACTACTTCAAAAACTAATGATGTAATGTATGGTGATTAACATAACATAATAATAATAAAAAAAAGAAGTCTTCAAGCTCTTTTCAGAGTAGGTGTACCATTTCCATAACCACTGGCAATGCATGAGAGTTTCAAATGTTCAGCATCCTTATTATCAACTGATATTGCCAATTATTTTTATTTTAGCTATCCTAATAGTTGTTTTGGTGGTATCTCACTATGGTTTTAATTTGCATACCCATATTCATTAATAATGTTGAACAACTTTTTATGTCCTTTTTTAACATTTATGTATCATCTTTGATGAATTGTCTATTCAGGTCTTGTAAGCATTTTTATTAATTGGGGTTTTTGTTTTCCTTCTGTTCGGTATTGAGAATTCTTTATACATCCAGATATAATTCTTTTGTCAGATATGTGATTTGCAAATATTCTCTCTCAGTCTTAAGAACTCTCTAACACCAGGGCACAAAGATTTTTCTCCCATTTTTCCTCCAATGTTTTATAATTTTACATTTACATTTATAATCCACTTTGGCTTACAGTATAAGCCAAAGAATCCAAATCCTAAAGATTTAAGATTTAGGTTGAATTTAATTATAAGCTTATGGATGTCTATTTATTCCAGCATCAACTGTTGAAAAGATATACTTTATACATCGAATTACCCCTTTATGTCCTTGTCAAAATCTTTTGCCACATGTATGTGGGTCTATTTCTGGATTGTCTATTTTGTTCAATTGATCTGTGTATCAACTCTTTTGACAATAGCACATTCAAAATAGTTTATAGTGCATAATAACTATATTTTTATAAATACTTGTATTGTATATAGATTTTGTATAGATCCTTTAATATTCTTCTAGGTACCAGGTTATAGAAAATGTCACATAAACCTGGTATTATTCTGGGCTATGCTACTTAACAGAGAAACTATGACTCTGTACAAGTTATATAGAAGATTCAACTTCCATTTCCTCATCTATAAAATTGCCATAAATTATCTAAATTATAGGAGTAATGTAGGTATTAAATGAGCTAGCTTATTTAAAGTAAATAACATTTAATATATGTTCTCAGTAAGTGTTATTTCTTTTTGTTCTTTATTCTATCTAGCACTATATGTTTGCCTGATTTTATTGGATATTATTTTAATAAAGTAACCCTTTAAAAATACATAAGGCATGGGAAAACCAATAAGCTAATATAAATATAATTTTCTCCATAATTGCAGAAAAACAAAAGAATTAATATAAAGCTAGCATGCTCATAATAAAATTTACCTTCGTAAGGTATAAGGCTTTTAGAGAATTACTATTTTCCACTTATGACCTTGAGCTAAAGAAAAAGCAAAAAGAACATATCATGCAGCTCAGTACCCTTTAGATTTAGTGCACAGAGAACTAATCCATCTGTTTATAGTTCCTTTTTTTGTCCCTAGATAACACTTTGTTAAAAGACACATGCTTCAACCTTCAAGATAAATTATCCTTTTAATTCTTAATGGTTGTAAGTGGTAAAACCCAAGAGCAAATCAGTGTGTGCATTAAAACTGGTGACATCTATGCCTTTGGCTTGCTGAATGATTATCAAGATATTTAAAGGTTAAATGGTTATTTATACATTTATACGTAGATGGAGTTCATGAATATAGTTGTCATTTGCTCTCAACATTTGAGTGCCATATATTAAAAAGTGGGTGATGAAGCAGAAGGATGGTTCAAATTAGGAGTAAAAATGAATAAATATACAAGTCTCAAACAATTTGATGTCTATCTTTAATGTAGTAGTCATTTTAACAAAAATAGAAAAATCTGGAGAAGGGGAACTGATTTCATGGAACATGTTTCCTCTATAACCACCAATTTAGTGCACATCTGGGAGGTCCCAGAGGTAACCTCAATAAACTTGCTTTGAAGCTTTTTTTCTAAGAAAGAACTCAAACTGATGTTCTAGGAATTTAATTTGCTGACTTTTATTTCAATACCACAGTGAAAATGTTTACCCTTTAAGATTGCTATAGTTGTTCTCAGAACCTATGTTTTGGGACTCTTCTAGGTTATATGATAATAATTTATGTTCATGAGAGCATATTAGCCTGGATAACTATAGACAAAATAAAAATAATGATCTCTTTCAAAAATGTGTTTTTCAACTTGAATATACCAATTACTCATCCAAAAATAGAAGAATGTTTTTGGCCAAGGAAAATGGTGGCTTCTAATATTTGCATCTCTCTACACATTCTCAATAAACAAACATAGATCCTCCATAAGAACCCGTACAACTACACAAGACCCTCACACTCAGAACATCTGGAAGATAAGAAAACCACAATCAAAATACCCATAAGTTTAAAAAGAAGCCAAATAAGCAGTTATTTCTCACATTCCTTGGTCATACCTCTATATAAATTAGTACTATCCAGGGAAACTTCTCAGAAGAAAAAAAAAAAAAGGACAGCAAGTAGAAGATTGACTTAAAAAAATAATAACTGTCAGAAAGAAAAATCCCACCATAAATGTCAAAATTCTGAAAAAGGAATATGGTTTTTCAGAGCCCTGAACACATTAGGCATGGTTCTTGGTGGTAAGCTTTGAGAGGGATCATGACTAAAACAGAAAAAGGTGCAAGGAAAGGAGAGACATCTGTTTCCATATTCAATGATAATGGTAATGAGAGACAATAGTGGGAAATCTAGGGCTCTGCAGGAAAAAAAAGGGAAAAAAAAAAAAAAAAGACCAGAGTTGATAAAATCTCTCTTCCAAATACCAACAATAAGAACAAAAATCAAAATTACAATGAATGATTTAATATTTGTATTACTTAGGGTTCTCCAGAGAAACATAACCAATAGGAGATGACAGATTAGGTAGAGAGAGAGAGAGAGATAGGGGAGATTTATGATGAGAATTGACTCACATGATTATGGAAGCTGACATATACCATGAAATGGTGTCTGCAAACTAGAAATCAGGAATGCAGATGTTGTAATTCATTCTGAGTCCAAAGGCTTGAGAACAAGGGGAGTCACTGGGGTAACTACCAGTCCAAGGTCAAAGACCAAAGAAACTGCACAGGGGTAGGATTCTTGATACAAGTCCCGGAGTCCAAAGGACCATGAGGCAGGAGCCCTGTTATGAGAGGGTAGGAAAAGACGAATGTCCCAATCTAAGAGGAGATAAAGAGAATTTACCCTTTCTCAATTTTCTTGTTCTATATGGGCCCTCAACAGATTGGATGATGACTCCCCATATTGGTAAGGGTGAATCTCTACTTAGTTTACTGATTCAAATGTTAATATCTTCCAGAAACACCCTCACAAACAGATCCAGAAATAATGTTTTACCAGACATCTGGGCATCTCTTTGCCCAATGAAGTTGATATAAAATTAACTATTAAAATATTAAATACAAATCCTAAAGAAATTTTTAGCAAATACCATTTAATATCATTTAAGGAAAGAAATACACCACACCATGAACAATGGGCATTTACTCTAGTACTGCAAGGTTGGTTCAATATTTAGAAATCTATTAAGATAATATACCATTAATGAGTTGAAGAAGAAAAATCATGTGATTACCTCTAAAGATGATAAATAAGTCCAAAAAAATTAAATTCTCACTCTTCATAAAAATATAGCTAAGAAGATACATATTGATACATCCTTAACACAATAAAAACGAATTAGTTGTAAAATCAGTATTTTGTTTAATAAGGAAACAGTAGCATTTCCACTAATACCAGACACAAATTAAAGATGCCAACTAAGACCCCTAGTATTTAACAGTGTATTGGAAATACCTGCCAATCAAATTAAAAACCATAAATTGTAAAATAGGAAGTACAACTCTTTCTATTTGTACATGATAGGATAAAATACTTACAAAGCTGAAGTCAAAACTTTGAGTCAAAAATAAAATTATATACTCAAGTAGCAGAAAACACTAACATATAGAAATCAAAAAGCCTTCTTACTCATAAACAACAACCAGTTCAAAGACATAATGGTAGAGAAAAATCTATTCACTATAGCAACATCAAAGATGAGAAAACTGGGGCGCTTGGGTGGCTCAGTTGGTTAAACATCAGACTCTTGATTTCGGCTCAGGTCATGATCTCAGGGTCGTGGGATTGAGCCATCGGTTGGGCTCTGTGCTGGGTATGGAGTCTGCTTAAGATTCTCTTTCTCCCTTTCCCTTTGATCCTCCCCTCTCTAAAAAAAAAAAAAAAAGAAGATGAGAAAACTGAGAAATACACTTAAAAAGAAATAACATTAGGAAGGGTATGTGTTGTAATGAGCACTGGGTATTATATAAGACTGATGAATCACAGACCTGTACCTCTGAAACAAATAATACATTATATGTTAATTGAATTTAAATTTAAAAAAATTGAAAAAGAAAAAAAATGGAAACTGTTTATGAAGAACTTTAAAATACTTCTGAACAACACAAATCGGACTTGAACAAAGGTAAAGAAATATGTCATTCTTTAATAGAATGACTCAACTTAATAAAGATAACTCTTCTCCCTAAGTAATTTTATGAATTTAATATAATCCCAATAAACGTACCTTCAAATTTTTATGGATCTAGACACACTGGTTATAATTTTGTTAGAATAACTCATATAACTAGAAACATGAGGAACAGACTTACACAATATTAAATATTCCCTAAAACCATGCTATTCAAAATAATGTGGTGCTGATGCATAAACAGACAAAGAGACAATGAAATATAATAGGAAGTCCAGAAATAGATCTGAGTTGTCAAGGGACATTTGATATATTATAAAGATAACATCTGAAACTACTAGGGCATAGATTGACTTTTTAATAAATGGTGTTCAGAAAACTACATAGCCAATTGGGAAAAGATAATTACATTACAATTTATAAGAATAAACTCTAAATATTTTAGAGATATAACAAAACAAATACCACAAATAGCAAAAGGAAACATAGGTAAGGTTTTATATAATATAGGTATAGGGAAAGAGTTTATATGACTTAAAATCCAGAAGAAATAAAAGAAAAAATTAATATATTCAAATACATTTAAAAATTTTACACAACTAAAAAGAAAAGCGTTTTAATGCCACAATTCCAAAGACAACCAACAATTTTTTCTAAAAGATTTATTTATTTGAGAGACAGAGAGAGATGGGAGGGGCAGAGGGAGAGGGAGAGAAGCAGACTCCCCATTGAGCACAGAGCCCAACACGGGGCTGATCCCATGACCCTGAGATCATGACCTGAGCTGAAATCAAGAGTCAGAGGCTTAACTGACTGAGCCACCCAGGAGCCCAACAACCAACAATTGTAAAAGGTATCTGCAACATAAATCACAGATAAACATGATATCTTTAATATATAAATGGCTCTAAAAATTTAGGGAAACAAAGCAGAAAAGATTAGAAAATACAGTGAACAACCAATAATAGACAAAGCAAAATTATATAAAGATCATTTAATAATTTAAAAATGTTCAAGTTTTCTGTGTATAAGAGAAATGAAAAGCAAAACTAAAAGAACTATCATTTACCACCTATTAGATTGGCAAAATTTGCAAAACCTGACAACAAACTCTGTTGGCAAGGTTGTGGGGAAATAGGCTGATTGGAATTCAAAATCGTACAACAGTTACAGGAGTGCGTGTGAACAGGAGGGGAGAAATTAAAAGGGAAGTGAATTTTTCTCTCAGTATATTTATATAGTTTTGACTTTTGGAACCATGTGACTATCAATCTTAAAAATAAGCAAATCAAAGCAAGAAAAAGGAAATAAATACTAATATAGAATACAGACAAAAACAAAACAAAAAAAATAACAGACACTAAAAGGGAAAAAGACCTACCCTACATATTAAACATAATACTTTTCTACATATACTCAGGCGAAAGACAAAAATGTCTATAAGCAAATATGGAAGTCTAGTTAGAAATTTGTTTTCACAGTGGTATGGGATAACAATCAAGAAAGTGCTTTCTGTGTATTTAAGGATTTGGCAATTGAATAAATGCATTGAGGATAATCAGAAGCTGGTTTTTCATTGTGGAAAAGAGACTATTAGAAAGAAGAAATATTAGAATAAACTCTTTTGTGAGTTTAATTGGGATATTAAAAACCTATATATACACATATACATACATACACATAAACATGGGCATCTTCCTGCCATGCAAAACAAAAGAAGCAGGGTAATGCAAATAAAATAATAATATATTAATAAGACAATGGGACTAACTTGAAGGAACTCCCAATAGAGAGACTGTAGAAAATCTGAATATCAAAAGAAATAATAATAGTAACAGAATTTTTGTGAAATAAAGAATCTATTAGTGCACACTGATAGGAATAAATAAATGAGCGGGAGTAAGGGTAAAGATCTCCTCTACCATTAAGTGCTATAATGATTTCACATGACTAGATAATTGAAGACTCACAGACTTTGGAGAGCATATTCACAAGCATCTTGATAAATCAAAGGATATAGAAAGTATGCACAAGCATTAATAGCCTGAGAGACTTCCAGGCCCAGTTCTTCAGAATTACTCTTATTTATACATGATATACTTCATTTCTGGAATTTGAACCACTACAATTTGTGTGAGGCTTCTTGGTTTTAGAAGAGCTTCTGAAATGTTCCCCAGTGGGATCTTTCATGCCTTTCTAGTCACATAGCCAAGCCAAACTTGTAACTGGTTACACCAGGGGTAAGGGATCAATACACAACCGGCTTGGTGACACCAGAAAAGTTTCTAACTTTAAAAAGCATATTATATAAATCATTAGTTAGCACTCTCACCCTTCTCTTGGCCAAGAGTCAGTTCCATACTTCCAGGTATCCCTGGAGATAAAAAAATTGAGCTGTCCTAGTCCAGCCAAAAATAATTTACACAAGTACTGATATATGAAAGGAATGACAGAGTTACAAATAACACCATTTAGCAACGATCGTAATAATTAAATGAGACAAAATCATGAGTGGGAGCTAACCCCATGGGTAAAAGTTTGATGAGGAGCAGGATATTTACATACTCTTCAAGTAATTCCCCTCTAATTACTTTTTTTTTTTTTTTTACAAGGAGGAATTAGCAATGTTACAGTGGATTAACCTAGTTGTTATCACCTTAGGCAAATCATCAAAGTTAACATCAGCAATAACAGAACAAGCTGACAGCAGGTGCCCCCTTATCAGTCATCGAGAAGGACACAGTATCACTTCTGTCAAAAATACATCATTTGAATGAAATCATTAGCAAGAATGAATCAAAACTAAAATGAGGGACAGTTTACAAAATAACTGGTCTTTAATTTTTTTTAATGTCAAGTTCATGAAAGCTAAAGAAAGGCTAATGAACACTTACAGGTGAAAGAAGACTAAAGATAGGAAATAAATATAAATGGTCTGACCTGGAATGAGCACTGGGAAAACAAAAATTGCTAATAAGTACATTATTGGAGAAATTCATGAAATTTGAAATTTGAATTAAATTATTTGACTATGGATCTCATCTTTTAAAGAGGAATGAAACATACAGGGAATCACATTATTCAGTTCAGATCAACTGATTAAAAAATGTTAATTGGCTTAAACAAATTGTTGTTGATGATGTTGGTTAATTTTAGGACTTTTAAAATAAAATATATTATATAAAGGTATATTTGCCATAAACCATTATTGATGAAGCAATCCAAATTCCTTTTAACATCAACTATTTTAAAACTCAGTTTATAGGAGAGGAAAATGAGTCTTAGCAATTTTAAATAAATTGTTGGAGATAACCCAGCCAGTAATAACAAAGCCAGAGCACAAACTTATATTTGTCTGATTCCAGTACCAGTGCTCTTAACCACTGTTCTATACTTTTTTTCCAGTAAAATCCTACAGTTCATAAAATGTGAAATGTGGTGGAAATTATACTGTGATTGGTATAGACCTAGATGTTAAGAGACCTGACAGTTTCCACTTTTTCTCTAGAAAAGCCTGCTGTTCTGCAGCAAATAGACTACAGGATAGACTGAAAAGAGAAGCACCACAGTGCCAGGTGGGTAAATCAAGTCTTCAAGGACTTTCTAGCCCAGCTCAGCAAAGTGATGAATGCAGCCAACTGAAAAAAATCTAAAAAAGAAATTACTGAGGCTACCTAAAAGAACTAAAGATTAGTCTCTCAAGCAGAATCTGTATTCCTATTTTCCAAAATAGGAATATTATTGGTTAGATTAGGTAAGAGCTTGAATGATAGGTTTACGGAAATTACATACATATGGAATTATAGATTGATAGAAAAAGAAAGAGAGAGAGACTTCCAAATAGTAGTGGTAGTAAATAAAGATTTAGATTAAGAAAAAATTGATGAATGATAGCCTTTCTCATATATAAATGCTAGTAGATTCAGTAGTTTTTGATCATGACATAGGTCTAAATAATTTTATCAAAGTCTATCTGAGATACAAGAAATACAAAGACACTAAGCAAGGTAGCATCAGAAACCCATTTTCTGCTGATGCTCCGTATCTCACACCATCTCTAGGAAGGATCTTGGGATGTTTGATCTTCTCATTGCTTAACAACAGGGGCTCACACCCAGTCCACAAGGTCCAGCTGAAGATAGAATATAACCAGCCTTCTTCACACTCCTCATCTGTATGTTTGCCTCACAATTATTTTATACCATACAAATTATTTTCCCCTCACCTAAATGAGAAAACAGACATAACAAACAAGAACCAAAAAACTTCCATGCATTGGAATGTGGATTGAAAACTGATACTTTTGAGTGTGTGTGTGTGTTTATGCTTATGTCTGGTATCTTAGTAGTAACCCCCCCACCCCAACTTGGATTTTATAAATACATGATAATCAGCTATGGATGAAGAGTTTTCTTTCTTTCTTTCAATCTGAACTGAATTTCTTTATTGTATATTTTAGTAATGGCTACATTTGTTGGTGGTGGGAGCTGACATTCTTGTGTTTGTTGGGTCTGGAGAAGCAGTCAGACAAAAAATACCCCCATTAAATATAATACTTTAGGTAAGGAATTACAAGTATTTTTCATTTATTTAGCATCCTTTTTTGGATATTTGTCTTTGAGGGAGGAATAAGTGTATATTGGGACTGGTGCAGAAGATTAGATGTACAAGGAATGAAAAGAGTGGTTTTGTCTGTTCTAACTTCTTTTTTTAAGCTTATTATGCATAGAAAAATATCTAAAAGTTAAAATAATAATCCCCATAAACTAATACTCTTCTGTAATTTTAATTTATAGAAAGAAATAAGATTAATGACATGTATTGGATAATCACTCAGATATAAATATCCCTGTCCTTATGAATAAAACCAATACATTAAATATCTTATAACATATAATTTTCAATAATATAACCTATAATTTTTCAGCCCTCTTCAGTCAGTCATAGGATAATGTCTGAATAAAATACATATTAGAACTTTCTTTTTTTTTAAGATTTTATTTATTTATTTGATAGAGAGAGACAAAGCGAGGGAGGGAACACAAGCAGGGGGAGTGGGGGAGGGAGAAGCAGGCTTCTTGCTGAGCAGGGAGCCCGATGCTGGGCTCGATCCCAGGACCCTGGGATCATGACCTGAGCCGAAGGCAGACGCTTAACAACTGAGCCACCCAGGTGCCCCTGATTAGAACTTTCAAAATGACAAATGATGCTCAAAATTTTCATGATTTTAAGTTTCTGTTTAAATTAAAACTTCTCCCTTGTCTGAGGAAAACGGCAGGATCCTCGAGATGGACTGGGAAGCAAGGGTTTTAGGTGAATGCGCTAACCTCTGCCTCTAGACTTCTTCCAGCCTCCTACCTCCGGGGCCCAGCCCTGCCGTCCCTGCTGCAGACCAGCTGTCCCCACAGCCCATGTCCTTCTGTCCTATCCATTTCTCCTGCCTAGTGGGCATTTGTGTAATTCGGGACTTTATTTCCATAAACTGACCCTTGTATCAGTAGAGCCTTTAGGAGATTTAAGGACCTTCCTTCAGCTCTGAACAGCTTTTTCCCTCAATTCCAATCCAAAGATACATGAACCTTTCCAGTTGACTCTTTTGTGGGTGGCTTCTTTGCTGTTGACATTTTCTGTCCTATGCTACCTTTACGTCTCAGAAATGGTGAAAATCAGTCCAATAAAATACAAACTAAGTATGCTGAAAAAAATAAATTAATTAAAACTTCTCCCATATAATTAACCAACTGGAAGATGTTCAATAAATATAAAAATACTTTCCAGGAAATAATGTGAATAGAATGATTTTCATGGAAAATACCATTTAATCAGAGAACATAATTCAGCTATTGAGGAATATAATTAAAATATAAATTTTTATCTAGTGACTAATTAGAAAAATCAAAATCAAAATATTCTGAAATCTTAAGTCATTTTAGAGAAAAGATTCTGATAAATCATCCAATGGAAGTTACATTGAATTTTGTTTCAGAATCACTATGCTACTTGGAAGAAATGTTACCAATAGTGTATCTTTTTCTTTCCCTACACTATAGAGAAAAGTTGGAATGTATGCTGAGACCTTATATAATTGTAATAGGCAGAATGATCCCTCTGAAAGATGTCTATGACTTAATCCTTGGCATTTGTGAAAATGTAACATTACATGGAAAAAGAGACTTCGCAGACGTCATTAAGGTTATAGACCTTCTAATAGGAAGATTATACTGGATTATTCAGGTGGACCAAATCTAGTTGCATGACCTTTTAAATAGAGAAATATAGCAGACAAGGGAAGTCAGCAAAATGTTCAGAAGCTAAAGTCAGAGCACTTCCTAGAAGGGGAAGAATCAGCATACTATTACAGGCCCTTAGATGGAGGGGCCCTTGTGGAAAGAACAGAGAGAAGCCTCAAGGAGCTAGGTAGGAGTGGCCCTCAGCTGACAACTAGTAAGGAAAGAGGGACCTCAACTTTACAACCACACAGAACAGATTCTGCTAAAAAATCTGAGTGAGTTTCAGATTGGGTTCATCCCTAAAGCCTCCAGTAGGAAAAACAGCCCTGCCTACATCTTGATTTTACCCTAGTGAGACCCATGCAGGACTTCAGACTTACAGAACTATTAGATAATACGTGAGTGTTCTTCTAAGCCACTAAATTTGGTAATTTGTTATTACAAAGAATACTAACACTGTTATATAAGACTAAAGGCAGAATAGAGCAACCAATCTTTTCTTATGCAGTTGGGAACTAAAAACAGAATAATTTAGAAGGAACAAATGATAGGTAAAGAGTTCTAGACACATCTCTATTACAACCCACTGGATGGAATGACATAGTGTATCTCAGAGCTATTGTTGGACACAGATATGCTTAAGTTTCAAAGCAGTAGACCTAAACACTGTTGGTGTATATGCTAGGATCAGTTGAAACATTTTGTTCTAAAATTTCCTGGAATTTCTCCACAATTTCCAGTTGGTAAGCCTAGAAAGATAATAAAAATAATTGCACATTAGCTAGGAACTTTGCATATGGTCAAGGAGGTAAAATCTGAAAATAAGCCTAGTTAATGCTGAAAAGAAAAGACTTGAAATGCGTGAACTCCCTTTCAGAGTCTGTTTGATATTAAGCAAATATTTTCTATTTTGATGTATTTATTAATTGTGAAAAATCTCTTAATCATGGAATGGTGTTTATGAGAGATAACTAAATATAAATACATGGTCATGAAAGGTTGGCTATAACATGCAAATAAAGAGCAATTCAAATGATGAAATGTGTGATTAGTGAAATCATCCTTTATATGAGGGCAGTTATCAAAAGATTATAAGGCATTTATGAGGAATGCAATTGCTCAATCAAAAGAAAGAAATTAAGCACTTATATCTACAAAGCACTATACAGAAATCTTGAGGGCTTCAAGTTTTATTGGAATTCTGATAAAAATTAATCCCTTATATTCATTTGATGTATTTTCTTAGTATAATATTATGAATCCTAATTTATTATTCACTCACCTTTGGATTTATCACTACATTTTATATGTTCTGGAGTTTGTAAACCAACACTGATGTTACTCAATGTCTATAAAGACTGTATTCTTTAAATTCATCATGGTTTCCTTGTTTTTAATTGTTATTAATCATCACAATCTAGTAGATTTTCATATGCAGTAATCTAGATAGGCAGAGCCCTTCTCTTAAAGGACTCATTTCAGAGTACACAATTCTTCCTGAAGAAGGAAAGATGGTCATGGGTGAAGCTATGATCTAGGAGATCAGGCGATGATCTGAGTAGGTATAAAGGAAAAGTGGTCTTAACATATGGTCTCAAGGCAAGGACAATAAGGTCAGGTGTGTGATCTGATAATATAATGTATAAAATTGATATTTGACTGCTGGGTTAAGAATAAAGGAGTTGAGTAAGGAGAAAGTGAAAAGTGGTGTACTTGCAAAAATCTATGACTCCTCAACCCATTATTTTTTCTAGTCTTTTGGTAATTCATCACTCTATGAAACCCGAGGTGAAATTCAGCAATAGTAAAGAAATACAAGAAAAATTGTAAGATGTTATAGCTATAGTTATATTTATATTTTTATAGGTGTCTTGGAAAGAATATAAAGTCTTTACTGTGATAAATGAATTGCAAACTTTGTTAAATTTACTTAATGACACTGATGAAAAGTAGTCTACCAACAAAATAATAAATTCTATCTAATATAGAGTTCCCAAGTAATAGACATGTGGAATGGTCTGTATATACATGATCCAACTATTGTTGCATACTTGTTGAACCCCAGAATAAAATAGTTAAAAATGAAAGAGTTATGATTAATCATTTTACAGAAGAGAGAACCAGCTGCAGTTCTTCCATAAAATTTACCTAATGGGTTTGTACCTCACTACAGTTGGAAGACTTTGATCATCGTTTACTGATGATTACTATGGCCCTGAGGTAGTGCTTTACAAAAGATAGTTAATATAGAGGATGCCATTCCTCACTGCTGGCAAGTGTTCTTAAAGAACCTTCATGGGTGAAGATGAATATCATACTGAATTAGTCTCTTCTTTTTATCCAAGAGGGCAGCAGAGGTGAATGCCTTTGACTCCATCCCTTCATTCAGGCATAGCATAGAAGACTCCTTGCAGACTGTAGGCCTAAGGAGTCACCACCTAGCAGTTTTCTTATCTTGGTTCAGTGAACATTAGGTACAAGAGATTCTTGCAAAAGGAAAACCTTTTTGGTAATGGCACTACTGACATTTGTATATTTTTTTTCATAGTTTGTATCTGGAATATTGCAAAATACACACAAAACCACATGAATTCATATATACACACAAATGTTTAAAGTAGATGAGATGATTTTCAGTGCAAAATTTTCACGCCATTCTTAATTTCTAAAAAGTAATAAGAAAAGGTCTCCTCAGAAGGAAGATGTTTTAGATGCTCAGTTTATCACTGTCAATACCTACACCTACTCTTCATTTTCTTTTCCCCCTGAACTGAAAGAAACAACTTTATATTTTTTATCAAAAATAAACTTGTTTATCTAGTCTTGACTCCATCTCTATCCAACTTTAAAGAAACTTATATTAACTATCTGCCTCTTTCAGTAGAGAGTATTTGTAGATGTAGGGTTTCTAAAGAAAAGAATATACATTAAAAAATATTTTTGTATGTATTATCAATTGCCTTCTAAAGGGTTGCCCCATAGTAGAATCCCAAAAATAATCCACAAAGGTTTCTTTTTAGGCCATATTTTTGTTGATACAATAAATACTATTGATTTTTTGAAATATGCTAATTAAATGAAATATGTCAACTCATTCTTTTCTTTTTTTTTATTAAAGAAGATTTTTATTTATTTATTTGACAGAGAGAGACACAGCAAGAGAGGGAACACAAGCAGGGGGAGTGGGAGAGCGTGAAGCAGGCTTCCCGCCGAGCAGGGAGCCCAATGCGGGGCTTGATCCCAGGACCCTGGGATCGTGACCTGAGCTGAAGGCAAATGCTTAATGACTGAGCCACCCAGGAGCCCCTCAACTCATTATTTTCTAAGTTATATTTATCTTATGACAATGATTCAAACAATTATTCACACTTCCTGTGAATTACATTTTTATGCCTTACATTTTTTACTTATTTACATCAGTGCATTAGGTAAGAGTCTTTACAATGATATATGTGTGTGTGTGTGTGTATATATATATATATATATACATATATATATACATATATATATACATATATATATACATATATATACATATTTATACGTGTGTGTGTGTATATATATATATACACACACACATGTATAAATAGACATGCAAGCATATTATAATTTAAAGTTATCAAAAAGAATCCAATCTTGAATTCACTTCTATTAAGCTCCAAACAATACTGTAAGATTTTGGAAATAAAAATTAACCCCTTTGTGCCACTCTTTTCTTCTCTATAAATAAAGATTAAATAAATTAATATATTCAACTCATTTATAATAAAGTTTGGCAGAGCAGAAGTATTTAATAAATGTTAATAGCAAAGTAATATTAAATACTTTACCATCATTTCCAGTAAAGTAATTTATCTTTCTTCATTGGCTTGGCTCTTTGAAAAAAAGAGGCCCTGGCCCTGGGCACAGGCCCTGACTCTGTGCATAAGCAGTTCCCCTAAAACAGTTTTTATTTTTAAAAATGTAGGCCAACTTATTAATATTTAATTTAGTGGTTTCTAGATTTTGAGTCTTCAAATACTTTACCATAACAACTAAATGTGCCCTTTCTTTTCTATTATGTTAAAAATGTAATTTGTTTTCTAATAAATATTTACATTTCTTTTTGTCTAGACTATAAATTTATTAAAAAGTATGAAATATGAGTCCACTTCTTTCTTTAAATTATTACCCAGGTGTCTCAGTGCCTTTTATTTCTTCAGACCAAGGACAATTGATAAGAATTTTTAAATTTCTTTATAAAAATTATATAATTATAAAAGTATTTTGTATCAGATGTTGGAAACCGCAGTTTAAATTAACGGCAAACTAAAGCATTACAACTTAGATTTTGTTGTAACCAATAGAATAGACAATATTTTGAAGAGTTAAGCTTACTTTATTTTTTTATTTGAGTATAGTTGACATACAATATTACATTAGTTTCAGGTGTGCATATAGTGATTCAGCATCTCTATACATTATGCTCTGCCCACCACAAGTGTAGCTACCGTCTGTCACCACACAACATTACTACCATATCACTGACTATATATTCCTTATGCTGTGCTTTTTATTCCTATGACTTATTTATTCCATAACTGGAAGCCTATATCTCCGACTTCCCATCACTCATTTTGCCCATACTTCCACCCCTACTCCCTCTGGCAACCATCAGTTTGTTCTCTGTATTCATAGCTCTAATTCTGCTTTTTGTTTGTTTCTTCATTTCTTTTTTATATTCCACATCTGAGTGAAATCCTATGGTATTTGTCTTTCTCAGTCTGACTTATTTCACTTAGCATTACACCCATGTTGTTGCAAATGGCGAGATCTCATCTGTTTTGTGGCTGAATAATGATCCATTGTATAAATATAGCATATCTTTTTTATCTATTCATCTCTCAGTGGGCACTTAGGTTGCTCCCATCATCTTGGCTAATATAAATAATGCTGCAGTAAACATAGGGGCCCACATATCTTTTTGAATTAGTGTTTTCATTTTCTTTGGGTAAATACCCAGTAGTGGAATTACTGGATCATATGGATCTCTATATTTCATTTTTTGAGGAACCTCCATACCATTTTCCATAGAGGCCATGCCAGTTTACAATCTATGGACCCAATGAAATCCCTATCAAAATACCAATATTTTCACAGAACTAAAAGAAATAATACTAAAACTTGTAAGGAACCATGAAAGACCCCAAATAACAAAAGCAATCTTGAGAAAGAACAAGGCTGGAGTTATCACAATTCCAGATTTCAATATATACTACAAAGCACTAATTTGAAAAGATATATGCACCTCTATATTTATTGCAGCATTATTTACAATAGCTAAGGTATGGAAGCAATTCAAGTGTCCATCCATAGATGAATGAATAAAGAAAATGTGGTGTATATATATATATATATATATATATATATATATATATACACAATGGGATATAACTCAGCCATAAAAAAGAATGAAATTTTGCCATTTGTAACAACATAGATGGACCTAGAAGGTGTAATGCTAAGTGAAATAAATCAGACAGAGGAAGACAGATACCATAAGATTACACTCACATATGGCATTAAAGAAACAAAACAAATGAATAAAGGAAAAAAAAAGAGACAAACATAAAGCAGACAAATACAGAGAACAGACTGGTGATTCCAGAGTGGAGGTGCATTGGGTGGGTGGGTGAAATAGATAAAGGAGATTAAGAGTACACTTACTGTGACAAGTACTGAGTAATGTATAGAATTACTGAATATTTTTTTTTTTAATAAGCTCTATGCTCAACAGGGGGCTTGAACCCGTGACCTTGAAATCAAGAGTCACATGCTCTACTGACCGAGCCAGCCAGACATACCTAGAATTATTGAATCATTATAATGTACACTAATAGAGCACTGTATGTTAATTATACTTCAATAAAAAATAACAGTATGGTACTGGCACAAAAAGAGACACACAGCTGAATGGAACAGAATGGAGGGCCCAGAAATAAACCCATGTTTATATAGTCAGTTAATCTAGGAGTCAAGAGTATACAATAGGGAAAATAGTCTCTTCAATACATGGTGCTGGGAAAACATGACAACTACATGTAAAATAATGAAACTGGACCACTTTCTCACACCATTCATAAAAAAAAACTCAAAATGGATTAAAGACCTAAATGTGAGATCGGAAACCATAAAAATCCTAGAAGAGAATCAAGGCAGTGATTTCTCTGACATTGGCCATAGCAACATTTTTCTAGATATATCTCCTAAGGCAAGGGAAACAAAAGCAAAAATATGCTATTGACACTACAGCAAAATTAAAAAGCTTTTGCATATCAAAGAGAATCAACAAATGTATTATATTCCTTATTCACTTATTTTTACATTATCCTTAATTTTTCTTAATAAAGTTATAGTTTTCAGAATAGACTTTTTAGAGGTAATTTTCAGATTTATTCCTAGACAATAGATTTCTTACAGTATTGTAAATTGTATGATTTAGAAAAGCTTATGTTTGTTGTATAAATAAAATTAGTGTACTCTGTACCCAGTGACCATGATAAATTAATTCATTGATTCTAGTAGAACATCTGTAGATTCTTCTGGATCTCTATATAAACAATCATGCCATCTGTAAATGACAACCTTAATTTGTCCTTTCTGAAACACTTACCTTTTATTTGTTTCTATTGCCTACTGCACTTTTAGAAAAGAGTTTTATTTCAATGTTAAATATAACTGATGATAAAAGAAGACTTTGTCTCATTTCAGAACTTAAAGGAAATAATTTGGTATCTTACCATTAAAATAACATTGCTAAGGTTTTGTCTGTGTATGCACATATGTGTGTATTCTTCATCAGATTAAGAAAGTATCATTCATAATTTGAGGAAAATTATCATAAACGTGCTGAAATCTTATCAAATGCCTTCCCTGAATCTGTTGAGATGATTGTATATTTTCCTTTATTAGGTTAACATGGTAACTTATGTTGATTAATTATTTGAATGTTAATCTACAATGCACATAACAAACCCCACCTACTGTTGAAGTATTAACTTTTTATATATTACCAAATTAAATTTTCTAATATTTTCTTTAATATTTTTGGGTAAATTTTCTTAATATTTTGCATGAAAGAGATTTGCCTGTGATTTTCCCACTATACAATTTCCCTTTCCCTGATAGATTTGGCATCAAAATTATGCGGGCCTCAAAAAAATTGTTGGGAAGCATTTGCTCTTTTTCTGTTATGTAGAAGATCTTGTAAAAGATTGCTATTATTTTTTTCCTTATATATTCAAATTCACCAATTAAGCCATTGGAATTTCTCTGTGGAAAGACTTTTAATAAATATATTAATATTCAATTTCTTACAAAATATCTGACTCTTCAGTTTTTCTATTTTTTTTTCTGTCAGCTTTAACTATATTTACCCATCTTATATTTGGTCTTATCTCTACCGTATATTTTTACTTCTATGTATATTTAAACATTATAAGACAATGTGATCACTTATTTTTCCATTAATATGCATATTTACCCTAACATTAACCCCTTCTGTTGTTTTCTGCATTTTCATCTTTCCATCTCAGATCATTTTCCAATTACATCCATATTAATGACCTTCAGAATATGTCACACACACCTTAATACTTTATTCTGTTTTTGTGTGTGTGTGTGTTTTCTATTCTTGTTATTCTTCTCTACTTTAATTAGGATATTACTATTAACCTTTCTTCTAACTAATGAATTTCATTTTGTACTGTGTCCAATATGCTCTTAAATTCACTGAGTTTTTAATTTCACATATTTTACTTTTCATTCTAGAATGCCCATTAAATTCTTTTTGAAACATTCTAGATATTTTTAACTTCTCAACACTTTATACTTCTCACTTCTTTGTTAAAATACTCCATCTTTTTATCCATTTTGCCCAGCATAGAAGCTTTGGATCTAACTCTTTAGCTTCCCACATAGCCTCAGAATTAAGCAAAAGTATTGCTGGAAAAAACTAGTTGTGCACTTGAGATCCTCAAACACTTATTTTTGTCCACTCTAGTTTTGTACAATGCCTAATAGTTTTAAAGCTTTTGTTTTCCACAACAGCAAATTCTTGGCCAACCCTTTCTCCTCAGTCCATGAAAAAAATTGGCAAATGCTCCCAGAAAACAGAACAAAACGAAAACCAAATAAGTCTGCTTTTTATTATTTCACCTATTAATTGCTTTTTCCTCTCTGAAATTTTAGTACATCTTCCACAAATTGCTGATGGCCTTAAACATTACTTAATAATTTTTTCCATTTTACTAGTGGTCATTAGGGACACTGATCTACTGCTACCTACAACATCCTATTTGGAAGAAGTTACAATCATTTTGATTGACTATTATAATTATTATATAAAGTTTTAAACTTTTTCTTTATTAAATTATATCTTCTTGCTTCTATATTTGTAAAACAATTTGCTTACATAAAGCAAGATGAACAAAATTTATATATCACAGATTTAAAGCAAAATAGGCAAAAGATTCAGGCTTCAACATTGGAATTTCACAAAGGCATTAATTACAATAGAAACACATTTTTAAAATGCTACACTTAACTCATGAGTATTTTGTTTTGCTTTTTTTTTAAAAGATTTTGTTTATTTATTTGACAAAGAGAGAGACAGCCAGAGAGGGAACACAAGCAGGGGGAGTGGGAGAGGGAGAAGCAGGCTTCCCACCAAGCAGGGAGCCCGATGCGGGGTTCGATCCCAGGACCGAGATCATGACATGAGCTGAAGACAAACGCTTAATGACTGAGCCACCCAGGCACCCCAAGTATTTTGATATAATACTATTTGATATAATTTTATTTTAAAGGTAAAAATGTCACTATGAGAATCATGTATTTATTAACCACACTATGTAACACTTTTGTTTTGTTTGGAATTCAGCATTTTCCTAGGAACAATCCTAATATACCTGATAGAAGAATGCCGGTAGCTCTTAAAAGACCTCAGATATACATGATTATAACTATATATACTATGTGTAACTGGAGTGTTCATTTTCTCCATACATATCTTCTGATTTGATATAGGGTAATACATATTTACAATTGTACTTTAGGCTTATTTTGCTTGCCTCTCCTCTATAAACTTATCCATTAGCAAGATATAGCAAGATCCATTCTCTTTCTCTGAGACTAAAATATCTTACTATATACTATGTCCTTTCAAAATCTTGGCTGAAATAACGTAAGTATAGAAGATAAATGGAATTAATTATAGTCAATTCATTCTTCAAGTACTTTAAAGCCTATTTTTATGTTTGGTAAGACTACCAAAAGGTATCAACTTCAAACTGTATTACTTTATTCCCTTGAAAAATCACCTAGTATTTTAATATATATTCTTAGGTTTATTATTTTAGAAATCCTACAAGAGAAAATAATTGAAATTACTGAATTTTAATTTATAAGACCCAAAAATTAGGAGGGTTTTGTTTTTTTTTTTTTGGATACAAAAATGGACATACTCATTTAAGTATTCTCTTTGATGTAAAGAGAAGTTTGCATATAGCACTTCTGCTTCCTGCCAAAATGCCATGGTGTCTGGAGGAAAAGCACTATTGCGATTGCTTTAGTTGAGAAAAGAACTAGCTACCTTTCTCATGAAACATTATTTTTACTAGAAAGAAATACTGACAAGCAAAAAGTATGGCTATTCAGACTTAGGTATTATGCAATCATGTTTTTGCAAATGACTGGTTATTTTAAAGAAAACAAATGATGATGGGACTTGCTGACAATGGTAAAACTTGAGTTGAAAAAAAAATTTAAAAACTGCCACAATGAATTTTAAAGCTTCTGGATACTTAAAAATTATACTTACAAAATTGGTAGTACTATTAATAAATATGATTTTTGATGTTGTATCATAAAGTATATCGATTTTTGAAAGATCTACCTAATTGCCAGAACTAATATTTTCCAAATGACAAAATATGATGCTACAAAATCACACAATTAAAGACCAATTCAAAGTTCAAGATGGGGGGCACCTGCATGGCTCAGTCGGTTAAGGGTCTGCCTTTGGCTCAGATGGTGATCTCAGGGTCCTGGGATCAAGGCTGACATTGGGCTCCCTGCTCAGCGGGGAGTCTGCTTGTCCCTCTCCCTTTGCCCCTCTCCCCTGGCTCGTGTGCTCTCTCTCTTTCAAATAAATAAATAAATAAAATCTTAAAAAAAAAGGAGTGCAAGGTAGACCAATGGATTATAATATAACAGATTATAAAATTGCCATTCATATGGTTTAAGATTCCATATGACAACTAACTTTTACGAAAATAATCACTTATCAAATTTTGGTGTTGTATCCAAGAAGGGTATCACAACTATCTGAAAACTCTATTAAATGTGCCTTTCTTTTCTCAGCACGTATCTGCGAGATGCCAAGTTTTCTTCAAACACAAAAGAACATATTTCAACAGATTGAGCACAGAAACAAATTTGAGGATCTTGATATCTTCTATTAAGCCAGATATTAAAGAGATCTGAAAAACGATAAAATATTATCACTTTCTCAATAATTTTTGTTTTGGAATATATAGGATTTTTTTCAAAAAAAATCTTATTTTCATTTATAAATAATTTCTTATTGCTATTTAAGTAAATTAGTAAATATTTATTTTCAACTTTTTAGTCTTATGATCTACTATGATAATCTTGATAGATATGAGCCACATAAACAAAAGTTCTTTGGGGTCCACACTAATTAAGTATAACCACCAAAGTAAACAAGTAAATTATAGTTGAAAAGTAAACACATTATTCTGAAAAGCCAGTTTTTTTTTTTTTTTTTTTTTTTAAGATTTTATTTATTTGCGAGAGAGAGAATGAGAGACAGAGAGCATGAGAGGGAGGAGGGTCAGAGGGAGAAGCAGACTCCCTGCCGAGCAGGGAGCCCGATGTGGGACTCGATCCTGGGACTCCAGGATCATGACCTGAGCCGAAGGCAGTCGCTTAACCAACTGAGCCACCCAGGCGCCCCAAAGCCAGTTTATTGTAATTTGAAAAGCAAAAGATCTAGTATCCAAATACCTCAATTCAAAATTTTGCCCTGCAACTCAGTTTAGACAATTAGTTTAGTGATAATAATACCTACTCTCAAGTTTCTATAAAAGGGGAACCAAATTTGTTAGCATAATTACACTTGTCCATTAGCTAGGTGAGAGAAGAAGACAGCCCCATAACCAGAAGCATCATAAGATTTTTCAACAATTTTACTTAGGTTGAGCAATTTGGTGTCTACTTGGAGATGAGGTCATATCCCTGGATAAAAAAATATTTGTGGTGTAAAATTCTAATTGTGTAGCAGTATTTCTATTTTGGATTGATACCTGTCTCAAGCTAAAAGCTTACTCTTTTTTAAAAAATATTTTATTTATTTATTTGAGAGAGAGAAGGAGCAGGGAGAAGCAGGGAGTGCAATGGGAGAAACAGACTCCCTGCTGAGCAGGGAGCCTGACATCAGCTTGATCCCAGGATCCTGGGATCATGACCTGAGCTGAAGACAGACGCTTGGTGGACTGAGCCACCCAGGCATCCCGATTAGGCCACTCTTTTTTTTTTTTTTAAGATTTTTTTTATTTGACAGAGAAAGACACAGCGAGAGAGGGAATACAAGCAGGGGGAGTGGGAGAGGGAGAAGCAGGTTTCCCGCGGAGCAGGGAGCCCGATGCAGGGCTTGATTCCACTGGGATCATGATCTGAGCCTAAGGCAAACGCTTAATGACTGAGCCACCCAGGCGCCCCCCGGATTAGGCCACTCTTGAAGAACCACATAGTTTAGCAACTTGTCACCTGTGCAAGTAGATTAAGAGAACTTTATTTTATTTCTAACACCATTACAACATTTTTAGTCAATAGTATCTGTAATGCTCTTTTCTCAAAAATTTCATAGATTTCTAATTAAGTTGTTCCATTTTTGTCCTATGGTTCAACAGCACCCTTAGTCAGATGTTTGCATTAAAACACTTATTTTAGTTAGAAGTTTTACTGGATTTTTGTCTATATAAGTCTTCCTATAATTCCATTTGTTATTATTTAGGATCTAGAATTACTTGGATTCTTTAATCCTATAAAAACCACATATTCTAGATTTCCTCTATTATCTTTTATGCCTGCTTAAAAACTGGCAAGTCCTTCCCTGAGTACATCTCCTTCTTATATCTTCCAAAATCCATCCAATAATAGACAACATCTACCTATTTACCATTTTCAAACTCTTCCCTCAGAGCTATAGCCACAAGCGTCTGCTTTGTAAGTTAGAGCAGATGAAATCGGTACACGTTTTAGACAGATTGACATGATTATATAATCTCTAATGGCTTTCTTCTCACCTGCTGCCCAACCTCAAAACTGATGCCACCTCTTGCAGAACTGTGTTGGCAGCCCAGTGTTTCAAGTACCTATGTCTATTACAGTTGGGATCCATATGCTGAACAATGTGGATGCTGTTTGTGTGCCTCCAGATTCGTGATTCAAGACCTAGATACTGATTCTCTCAGCTGTCAGGTTTTCCTATGAATTGCCCTTGTCTAATGGTGAGGACTTTGTTGTGAATAAGGTTTTCATTTCTGTTATTTTAAAATACAAAAATAATTTATATGTCTGTTATTTTAAAATAAAAAAAATTCATTTATTTTAAAATATAAAAATAATTTATAAGTGGCTTAATATACTCGGTTATAGTACTTATTTTGGGAACTTGGCAAAGTGATTAATTCTTTTTAAAATAAGAAAAATTAGTTAGGATCTCTGGAAGTAGATAATTGTCCTTTGTAATGAAGACACAAATAATGTGAGGCATTTCATTTATGTGCAATATGGAATTTTACCATAATGATAATATAAAATTTGTCACATGACAAGAATGGTAGCAACAATATAAAGAGACCTATGTATAATCCAATTTTTGGTTGAAGAAAATATATATTAATAAATTGTATGTTGGAAAACCACCCAGTTATTGATAGAGTACTGTACCACTTTTATTTCTCTTTAGTGAACCTGAGGTTGGAAGAAAATTCTTACTGGATTTCTCAGGTAAATATTTTGTATAATAGCAAAAATAATATTGACAATAATAACTGAAACTTTTCCTTGAAGAATTATCTTTCTAATTTCTACAAGTCTCTACTCTTCTTTAATCTTAAATTTATTTACTTTGTTCCTAAATTTTAGCAATAATTAGAGAACTATTTTTACATTTTTTTTAAGATTTTTTATTTATTCATTTGTGAGAGAGAGCGAGGGAGCGTGAGAGAACACAAGCAGGGGGAGGGGCAGCAGGAGAGAGGGAGAAGCAGGTTCCCCGCTGAGCAGGGAGCCCAATGTGGGGCTCGATCCCAGGACCCTGAGATCATGACCTGAGCCGAAGGCAGATGCTTAACCGACTGAGCCACCCAGGCACCCCAGAAAACTATTTTAAATGCTTAAACTTTGGCAATAATTGGAAACTACTTAAATTTATTTGAGTCTTTGTTGTGGGAGTGATGAGTCAAAAGTCTGAATCAAATATACATAGAATGGAAACATGAATTGAGAATTTAATGTTGTACTTTGAGATATAATAATAGATAACATTTAGTTAGCACTTACTATGTCAGACCCTGCTTTAATCATTCTGTGTGTGTGTGTGTGTGTGTGTGTGTGTGTGTGTGTGTATCTCTCTTTCAACAGTCTTCCAAGGCATATGCTTTTATTGTGCCTGTAACACAGAGAAGTAAACTGAGTCAGAAAAAGGTTAACCAATGGAATGATAGTGACACAGCTAGTAAGTAGTGAAGCAAGGATTTAAACTCAGCTGGTCTGAGGGTAGAATACACTCTTTTATCTACATAATTCATTTCTTGAAAGCTCACAATGTGTCAGCCACTCTGTTAAGGAGATTATGTATATTGTATCATTTAATTCTCATTACCACAACATGAGGTACATATAATTATCCTTATTTTAGAGAGGAGATTACTGAGGCTTAGAGAGTTTCAGTAATTTTTGAAGTGGCTCACACCTATGTAGTGCAGGTTGAGATATAAAACTGTATCTATCGGGTGGTCTGTTGCTTAACGTAGTAAAGGATGCTAATGAACCCTTTGGCATACTTTTCTGAAAAAAAAAAGAATAATAAGACATTCAATAAAATTTGGCTCATGCTGGGACAGTTAATTTTCTACTATTAATCAGAAGAAAATCAAGGTGTGTGTGCTATTACTTCCACTGGTTTTTCACTGTAATACTATATTCCAGACACCTATAGACTCGTGGATATGAACATAATCCAAAGCCAAGCAGCATCTTCCCTGTTCAATGTGACGCACTGGACTTTGACAGAACAGACATAGAAGAGAAATGTACTTTGCCATGTTTTATTTTTGTCAGAAAGTTATTGACAAGTCCAGCTGCCTAATACTGTCACTAGCCTGAAATCTGTAGGCTTGCAGAAAAGTGACACATGGAGATATTTACATATCCCAAGGCCACACTCTCAGCTATCATTGGACTGTAAAATACATTGTTGATGGAAACTTAAAAAAAAATTCTTTTTAGAATACTTATCCTTTTCAAACTGTCCATCCTACATGCCCTGGTGTATCAGTTTGCTTGAGAATTCTATCTATATTGTATCTATAGAAGCTTTAGCATAGTGAAAGAAAATACTCAAGCATTTTTAGATGTGTATCTAAATTATTTGCTTCATAGTTTCCAATAATTAGGACAATTCCTTTTTTAAATAAAGAATGGCTCCTATGATTTCATTAATGTTTTATTTTTTAATTGTTTTGTTGATTTTTAAAGTGGTAACAATTGAACATTTTACAAATAGGGAGGTAAAAAAGGCACACAACGAATGTAAGTTCTGTCTACTCTCACCTCCCTGTTTAAGTAATTAAACAGAGAGGTCACTCGACTGAAGTGGCTCTAATGCTTTGGTACTCTATGCAAGCAAACCAAAACCTAAGCCAGGTCAATGCACTTGAATCTGAGATAATGAAATTTAAGACCAACCAATCACAAATAGCTAACAAGGCTTTCCCAACTAGAACAACTAGTTGTTATAGCTAATCAGATGCTTTCCTTGCTTTGCTTCTATAAAAACCTCTCCTTTAGCTCCAGTTGGTGAAGCATTTCTAACCCCCTTCAATTTGCGGCTACCCCATTTGAATCTATGTTTGAACAATTAAATTCTTAAAAATTTTAATTTGCCTCAGTTTATCTTTTAATACCCCAATCATCAGGTTCCCCTCTCCCTCTTTGTGAATCTACTTTCAGAACTATTCATATATACATATATATCTATATGAATATCCATGTATATAAATATATATGAATGATTCACATATATGAATATGTGTTCACATTATTATTGTTTTACACACACAGTAGCATATTCTATACAATGTTCTGCAACTCACAGCAATCTTTCCGTATCAGTATAGTATGTGCACTATGTCTTTAATGACAGACACCATGATAGATAATGCTTATTTAGATTTGTTATTGCTATTTTATAAATGAGATAGTCTTACATACCTTCTATATAGTATATATTGTATATTAGTGCTAATATCTTAAAAATTAAAAACTTTTATTTTCTCTCTTTGATGTAAAAAAGCTTACACCAAGATATCAGAGAGTTCATAAACTTGACTGGCAAGAATTGACATCTATATTTCCACTAACATGAAATTTAGTATTTCCTTTGATCATTAAAGTAGACAGCAATAAGTAACAGTATTAGCTGTAACTCTGACTTGGTCACTAATAGATATTGCAGATAGTTTCATATGAAATTATACATACTACAGATATTTTGAATTATGGTTAACTGTATTACATTAATATAACAGGAGTTATTAAATTAGATGTTAGATATTTATGTGATGTGTTAAGCAATATATAATCTCTGTATCACATTTTTATAAAGTAATGTATTTGTATATATACAAATAAACAAATAAAAAGCACAATTGCCTTTTTATAATCTTATGAATTTTATTTTTTATTTAAGAAAAATAAAATCTCAGTAGCTATCCAAATTACAAAAGAGGTCCATGGCACAAACATCTCTCTATGTTTTGGAAACACTTACATGATTTAGTTTACATGATAATAGTCTACTGTTTCTTAAAGTTAAGTTAGAATTGCATGACAAAAATTTGGGGGCCTGGTCCACTTTAGTGACTCTCTTGTATGTAGCTTTTTCCTGATTTGTATATTCAAATTATCCATTTTATCTAGATCCCTTATATTGCATATAGTTTAGTAATAAAAAATGACTATTCCTTTAAGTTCCTCTCTGACATTATGACCACTTTGTCATTTCTAACCTTGTGGTTTCATAACTTTTTCCCTTGTTTTTGAATGGTATATTCTTGCCCAACCAAGAAAACAGCTCAATGTGTTAACCATTTTCTGATTTGTTTTATTCTTTCATATTTTGACTTCAATTAATATTTTCTTCTATTTCTGTAGTTTTATATTCATTTTTGAGTTTCTATAGGAGGAAAATTAATACATTTATTCTAATTCTGTCTTGTTTACATTATATTTATTCAAGGCTATGGATTTTCCTTCATAGCTATTAGGTTCTGGTTACAGTGTTTCTCTTTTTTTTCCATACATATTCTACAGTTTGAGTTTTGAGTTGGTGCGTTAATTTACTTTTAATTATTGGGAGCTAGGTTTTTCAATTTCCAGGGAATTTTCCTCCTAAATTAATTTCAGCTGTTACCTCATTTTGGCCAAAGGGTATTATCTGTAATTTTTAAACATTTTTTGTAAATTATTGAGATTTTCTTTAGTCTATTTATCAAGGTTATTATGAATGTTTTATGGGAGCATGAAAATGATATATAAATTGTGTCTAATACTCATCACACTTTATTTCCTTGAAAAAATATATTACTATGGAGAATTTTTTCCATATTTTTTTATAATTAATAGTTGCTCTGTTTTTTGTTTTTGTTTTTTTTTTTTTTGCCTGAGTGTACCTTAAAATGATGTGTATATGTTTTGAAGGTTTGATATCAACTAAAGATTTAAATTTATTAATTTCTGATAAATTTTCCTTTTTATTTTTCCATTATTTGATTCTCTCTTTTAGGCATTTATGTTTTTTTGGTATATCTTCGATATCTCTTTTAAATTAGTTTTTGCTTTTCATACCAAATTTTTATTCAAGTTTTTAGCTACTTCCTAAGTAAATATCCTTTCTATTGAATTTTTCCCAATAAAAAAGAAATTAATTTTATGCTTGTAATTAGAAACAACACTTACAATGTGACTATACAAACTGAGGTAAAAATAAGTATATATCTATTTTGTCACTTTATAAAACTTCATTTACCATATGTTTAAGGAAAGCAGAAGTAATAACAATATATGGATAAGTAATAAATGACTATAGGCAAGGCCAAGAAATAAGATCATACTTTTGCAGACTGGGGATAATGAAATGTTTATATATAACTCATATAAACAGCTGATGGATGACGAACCCATGCCGAGTTTTATCTTTTAATTTTGAATAGTTGAAATACTTTGTTTGCTCTCTTTTACTTTTTCCTTCAACACTGTCTTGCAAGGGCATTACTGTGTTTTCAACAGTCTTTCTTCTTTGTGCTGCTTCCAACTCTGCTTTCCTTCTTCATAGTTTCATTCTTCAACTCTGCCACCTCACACACAAACACATACCTCAAAATTTTATTTTTGTTTTACGTCCTTATTTTATAAATGAGATTGTTTTAGTAAAACGCTTTTAACTGATGGAAATATTTTAAGTGACAATCTTCATTTGTGCCACATTTACTTATGTTTCTCAGCTGCCATCAGTTTTTTTTTTCTCATCTTTTCTTTTATCTTACAATAGATGTATATTGATTCTTAGCTATTTTCTATTTTATGGCAAGAATATTAATGCTTTCTAATCAAATTATTTTCTGGATACTCATGTCAAAACACGAACAAAGGTATCTTCCAAAATGAAAAATTTTTTCTTATAATCTACTATTTAGTGTGAGCTCTTTTAATTTTTGTCTTCACAGTCAGTAAATACTATTCACAAAAACTACTCACAATGCAGAATGTCTCATCTTTACTTCTCTCCAGTAAGAAGCTTCCTGAAAATATTTTTGTTTTATTTTATAACTCTGCCTTTCCAGCTTCTAAGTAACTAATACCAAATCTGATTCAAAAAACATGCCCAGCTAGCCTGCATGTATATTTTCATATTTCCAGAGACAGATTATTAGATTTTATTTATTTATTTATTTATTTAGGATTATTAGATTTTAATTTCAGATTCTGCCACTTATTTTAAAGAACAATGTTTTGTTTGCCTTATTTTATGTATTTAGCCATGAATATCCCCTCTAAGTATCTTCCTGCCCACTTGAACAACACACATACATGTGTAGATACATATATGTATACATATATTCATACATGTATGGGTATGTGAGACAGAGATATAGAGAGGAGGCTTTAGAATATCAGTATCTTCTACTCTTATTGATTACGGCTTTTTTCTTTTTCTTTTTCTATTTACCTAGTTTTAGAGAAGAAGGAAACCATCATTATTAATCCGTTGATGAAAACTAGATTGAAAGTTATATTTTAATCTTATATTTTATTTTCTCAAAATAGAGGGTTATGTCATTATAATCTACAAGTTTGTTGGAAGTTATTTTGCCAAGGAAATTTCTAAAAAACACCAGAAAAAAAGTGACATAGGTAGTTTGAGAGAAATTCTGCAGCTTGGTGCTGCTGGTAATTAGGTTTTGTCATCTGGGCCACATTTTTATTTGACTTCACACATTTTCACTTGAACACCAACTGTTACAAAGCATATGGACTTCTATAGCAATCCCATATGCCACATAATGGCTGACTGCTATCTATTTGGGATTCAAACAATGAGATTTCATAATGACTGTGAAGTAGGAAAACTTTTCACTCTTTATATAGTTTAATATATATTTTAGAGACTCTAAAGTATAGAATTATACTGTTTTGTTGGGTTAAGTTCTGTCCTCCTTATGTACATTTGAAGTTTGAGGAGAAAAGTTTATAAAATATTATGAAACACAGTACTCTAAATGAGAAATATTTTGTTCAATACGTGCCCTCTTTAATACCCTATTATATTTTATAAGTTATATATGAACTATATATATATATATATATATGAACAAAAATAGCTCTGGGTTAGATCAGGAGTCCTCTTCAGAAATTTCAGCAACATAGTGGAACAGCAACAACAAATAATCCTTAAGAATAACTGCACAAAAAAAGAAGGAGAACAGTGTCATTTTGCCTGGACATCGTTCCTCAGCCGGCACTACTCAATGCCAAGAGAAAACTCCTTGGCCCAAAAGAGTACCCCCAACCAAGGAAGGGAGAGTGGAGGGAACAACCAGTACTTTTGGGGCACTGACAAAGGACATGCTTCAGTTTTACCCCACCCAGAAAGTGGCAACTCTGAGGTTTATAGAGATGTTTGGAACAAGGAAGAAGGCAAACTACTAATATCAGCCACATAGCAAGAGAAACTTCAGTTCCCAGTGGCCTGGTGTCCAGGAGACCCCAGCAGCTTTTGCTGCCTAAGAAACAGTGTCCAGCACAGTCACTGTGGACCCTCTGAAGATTTGACCACAGAGGTTTCCCCCACAGGTTTTTGTGTTCACAGACAGCAGCCACCTCAGTCTATTCCCACTCCCTCTATCTCACTTTACTTAAAAATCCAGGATGCACACTGGCAACCAGTCTTGGCCTCTGTGGCTATACAAATGTGAGACATTCATCTAGATCCCCGCAGCTGACTGCCACGACTGTGTATGCATTGGGGGTTAACCCTTCTATCTATGCACCTGCACACTGCTGGCCCAACTCCGGCCACTGGCCTTCACTGCTGTGCATGCCAATGGCAAGACCCTACAGCCATGGCGTGCATGACAACAGCTGCTCATGGGCCTAGCTCCAGCCCCGTCTCTTTTCACTGAACTGCACTTCTGGCTTTATCTGCAGCTAGCCCCCAGAGCTGCACACCTGCATCCTGCTGGCCAAACTGCCATCACCAGCCTCTCCTGAAGTTACACTGTGATCCTTTGTGGTGGCTCCAGGTCTGTGGGGGCATGATGTCTCATTGGCTCAGGCCACTGGGGTCTATAGCTTCGGCAACTATGTGGCCCTCAGCAAGCACTGTAGTGGGTCTGTGGTAGCTGTGAGGGATACTAAGGCTTTAGCAGTACCTCCACTTCCAGTGGCTAGGCTAGAGACCAGGGCAGGCACTGGTGGTGGCTAGAGCCAGTGGTGTGCACGGACTTAGCTGTGAGGGCTGGCTGCAGTAGTAATAGGGACACCTATGTAGTGGTAAGGGTCAGGACCAGCAGCAAGGGCCAGAGCCAACTGTGAGCATACTAGAAGCTTCAGGGACCCTAGCTATTGGCATGTACTCCAATGGCTATAGGACTCCCTGCAGCACATGCCAAGGGCCAGGAAGCTGTTGAAGTCATGGACCCCAGCAGCCTGAGCCAATGAGACATCATGTTTCCCTGAACCCAGAGCCAACACACATCCCCACCCCATTAGTGCCCTGCATCTCTAGACTTGGGGTTACAGAAGGCTGCAATGTGCCTTCACACAGAGTTGAATGTCTTTCCTTACCAATGTCGTTCCTCACCTGAGAGAGGTGACTGCTTCATGAGATTTGCAGACACCTACACAAGGTTATAGGGGTCATGAAAAATCAGGGAAACATGACACCATCAAAGAAACACTGTAGAACTTCAGTAACTGATTCCAAAGAAAAGGATACACACAAATTGCCTGACAAAAATTCAAAATAATTGTTCTCAAGATGCCCAAACAGCTACAAGAGAACACAGAGAAATTATTTAATAAAATCAAGAAAATAATACAAAAACAAAATAAGTTCAACAAAGAGACAGAAAACATAAAATAAAACCAAACAAAAAATTTAGACCTGTAGAATACAGTGACTGTATTGAAGACTTCAACAGACAAGTTTAATAGCAGATTAGATCAATCAGAAGAAAGAATTAGTGTACACAAATGCAGATCATTTGAAATTATCTAGTCAGAGAAGCCAAAAGAAAAAAAGAATGAAAAGGAATCAAGAAAACCAACAGGGCTTATATGAAAACAATCTACACATTAGTACAGTTCCAGAAAGAAAAGAGAGGGATAAAAGGGAAAAAAAAGATTATTTAAAGAAATAATGGCCAATAACTCTTCAAAACATGGGAGAGATATGGACATCCAAGTTCATGAAGTTCATATAAGTCCCCATATAAATTTAGCTTAGAGAGATCTTCTCCAGACATATTATAATAAAATTGTCAAAATCAAAGACAAAGAAAGAATCTTGAAAGCAGAAAGAGAAAAGAAGCTTGTTACTAACAAATGAACCATCATAATTCTTTTTTTTAATTTTTTTAATTTATTATTATGTTACGTCAATCACCATACATTACATCATTAGTTTTTGATGTAGTGTTCCATGATTCATTGTTTGCGTATAACACCCAGTGCTCCATGCAGAGCATGCCCTCTTTAATACCCATCACCAGGCTAACCCATCCCCCCACCTCCCTCCCTTCTAGAACCTTCAGTTTGTTTCTGAGTCCATAGTCTCTCATGTTTCGTCTCCCACTCCAATTTTCCCCCCTTCATTCTTCCCCTCCTGCTATCTTCTTCTCCTTTTTTTTTTTTTTTTAACATATAATGTATTATTTGTTTCAGAGGCACAGGTCTGTGATTCAACAGTCTTACACAATTCACAGTGCTCACCATAGCACATACCCTCCCCAATGTCTATCACCCAGCCACCCCATCCCTCCCACCCCCCACCACTCCAGCAACCATCAGTTTATTTCCTGAGATTAAGAACTCCTCATATCAGTGAGGTGAACCATCATAATTCTATCAGCAGATTTCTCAGCAGAAACCTTGAAGGCCTGGGGAGAGAGGAATGGTGCATTCAAAGGGCTGAAACAAACAAACAAACAGGCAACCAAGAATACTTTATCCAGCAAATATGTCTTTCAAAAATAAAGGAGAAAGGCTTTTCCAGACAAACAAAAACTAAGGAAGTTTAGCACTACCAAACCTGCCTAAAAAGAATCCTGAAAGGAGTTAGTCAAGCTGAAATGAAAGGACCCTAGTTAGAAACATGAAAACATTTGAAAATATAAAACATATCAGTAAAGGTAAGTTTAAAGTCAAAATCAAAATACTCCAATACTGTGCTATGGTGCATATTAATCACAAAGGTTAAAGGACAGAGTATTAAAAATAGCTATAGGGCTCCTGGGTGTCTCAGTTGATTAAGCGTCCAACTCTTGATTTTGCCTCAGGTCATGATCTTAGGTTTCTGAGACTGAGCCTCACGTCGGGCTCTGCGTCGGGCTCTGTGCTGGGCATAGAACCTACTTAAGATTCTCTTTCTCCCTCTCTTCCCATCCCCTCTCTCCCTCTAAAAAAAATAGCTATAACTATAATAATCTGTTAACGAATACATGATATAAAATATGTAAACTGTGACATTAAAAACCTAAAGGTAGGGGGAAAAGAATCAAAGGTAGATTTTTTTGTATGCATTTGAAGTTAAGTTGATATAAACAGTTGATATGGACAGGTTAACATAGACTGTTGTGTCTATAAGATGTTTCATTTAAGTCTCAGGATAGCCATAATGCTAAAACCTATAGTAGATACACAAGATAAAGAGAAGGAAACCAAGTATACCACTGTAGAAAAATATCAATTCACAAAGGAAAACAAGAAAGGAACAAAAGAACTACAAAACAGCCAGAAAATAATTAATAATATGCATTAATAAGTCCTTACCTAACAATAATTACTTTCAATGTAAATGAATAAACTTCTATAATCAAAAGGCATGGAATGGCTGAATGGATAACAAAATAAGACCCAAGTATATGCTGCCTATAAAAGATTCACTTCAAGTTTCAAAACATACATATGCCCAAAGAAATGAGACGTAGCTCTACTTACATCAGACAAAATAGATTCTAAGTCGAAAACTATAACAAGAGACAAAAGCATCATTATATAATGATAAATGGTCAATACATCAAGAAAATATAATAATTATAAATATTTGCCTCAGCATAGGAATAAATAAATATAAAAAGAAAATACTACTAGAACTAAAATGAGAATTAATAGCTGGGGACCTTCATACCCCACTCTCAATACTGAATAGATCAGACAGAGAATCAATAAGGAAACAGTATACTTGAACAATACTGGGACCAAATGGACCTAACAGATATATACAGAACATTCCATCCAACAACAACAGAACATATATTCTTCACACAAATCATTATCTCGGATAGATCACATGTCAAGCCACCAAACAAATCTTAATAAACACATCATCAGGCAAATTATCCAAAATATATAAGGAACACATAGAACTCAGTATCAGAAAAACGAGCAGCCCAATAAAAAATGAGTAAATGACCTGAACAGAAATTTTTCCAAAGATGACATATAAATGGTCAACAGGTACATGAAAAAGTGCTTAACATCACTAATCATCAGTGGAAATGTAAATCAAAACCACAATGAAATAGCACCTCACACTGGTGAAGATTGCTTTAATCAAAAAGACAAGAGATAAATGCCTTTGAGGATATGGAGAAAAGAGAATTATGTGCACTGCTGGTGGGAATGTAAATTGTTATAGTCACTATAGAAAACAGTGTGGAAGTTCCTCAGAAAATTAAAAATATACCTACCCTATATCCCCACAATCCCTCTTCTGGGTATATATCCAAAAGAAATGAAAACAGGATCTAAAAAATGATATGTGCACTCCTATGTTCATTGCAACATTATTTACAATAGCTACATACATAAATACAAATACATATTTACAATATGGAAACAACTTAAATGTCCATTAGTGGATGAAAGGATAAAGATGAGATAAATATATACAATGTAATACTATTTGGCCACGAGAAATAAGGAAATCCAGCCATTTGCAGCAACATGGATTTACCTGGACAGCATTACACTAACTGAGATAAGTCAGACAGAAAAAGACAAATATTGTATGATATCACCTATATATGTGGAACCTAAAAAAGCCATGTTTGTATTAATAGAGAGTGGAATGGTCATTACAAGGGCCTGGGGGTGGGTGGTGGGTGGGTGAACTGGGGACATACAGGTCAGAGAATACAAACTTACAGTTAGGAGATGATTAAGTTCTGGAAATCTAATGTGGATAGTTAACAATACTATATTATGTACTTCAAATTTGTTAAGCGATCAGATCTTAAATATTCTTACCATAAAAATGAAATGATGAATATGACATTATGAAGTGTTAGCTAATGTTATGGTGGTAATCATACTGCAATATATAGATATATCAAATCAACACACTGTACACCTTAACCTTCCTCAATGTTGCATATCAGTTATATCTCAATTAAGATATTTATTTTTTTAAATTAAAAAAGAATAAAAATGCAGACTAAAATAATAATGATAGAAGTCATCAGAATGAAAGATTGTTATATTTTTATTAAAATATATGAAAACAGTGCACATACCTTGGTTTTATTAATTTACCTGCTTTCTATTTATATAAGTAATTATTTGCATAAACAGATCTCATTCATATTAGAAACCCAATACACGCATTTCTAAAAGTAAATGAGCAAATGCTTCTTAGGAAACTTAAAACCGAAGACCCAGAAGCAACTGATCATAGCATTTTAGGAAAGGAGATAAACTGAATAGACTTCAACAAACATCTTTGCATGCACTATCCTTCAGGGTGTCTCCCTAAACACTACAAATGGCCAACGTAATGTTATTATTGTCCTTAAATAAGGGCTTTAGGACAAGGCAGTCATTTATGGATGCATTAGATTCTCTCCAGTTATGAGCAAGCAGTAGATCTATTTCAGCAAAAGAAATCTGTAAATGTTAAAAATGAAATTTAAGTTAATGCAGTTAGAAAAACAAGATTATGTATTTTGCCTGTGTTTTTAAAATACCTCAGGGAATTATCACCATAGTAAAAATAAAAGCACAACAGAGACTTAGAATACAAGAAAGTATTTCCAAAATGTTAAATAAATATAACAAAAACTTAAACAGTTGCCATTTTGAAAATTTAAAAAATGTCCACTCTTTCTTTTTTAGTTTTTAATTTTGTCTTAGTCATATTAATATGTTGAACACTCAACAAAGCACTGAGATGATGCCAAGTCTCCTTTTTCTTAAAGATCACACACTTCCCTCCTTCAATATTATCCTTATTTTATTTGTAATAAATTTATAGTAAAAGCAACTTAAACATATTGAAGAAAATATGACCATAGTCCACAATTTTAACATAAACTCTTAGCAGCTAGCAACAATTTTGGCAATCTATTTTTTTATTTATCCATAGGAAATAAATTAATAAACTTCCAAAAAATTATGATAAACAACTTATCATAAAATAATCTATTACTTACTATAAAATATGAACTGTATTATCTAAATAATTATTTTTGGCAATGAATTTTTAAAGGTATCAAATATATAAAGTCTTTAGCAAATACTTGCATAAAACTAGAAATAATGATAGCCATCTTTTTCATTATGTAGAAAATTTAGCACATTTAAAGCAAACAGAACTTAATTGTATCATACTAACCATAAAAAATATAAGAAAAGTACATTGTGAATGATAGTTTGTACTTGAAAACATGTATTTGTCAATCACAACCTCATAATTATTCTAAATATGTTAAGGGAGATAAGCAAATTCTGATTCTTTAAGGCTAAGCACCCACAAATGTTCTGTAACTACTATCATTTAAAATTTGATGTGCTAATTTGCTTAATAATACTCCTTATGGTTCTGTGAATGGTGACAAACCACTGGGGTGTATTAACTTTAGCAATGGACAGTTACGTATAAGTGTAGGAAATTTTAGACAATTTTGACAAAGTAATTAGATGTCTATGATAAGTAATTCACTGCTCTTTCAAACTGCTTTCCTGGTAACAAAGAAAATACTCAGAGTTACATATATCTGGCACATTTAAAAAAACATAAGTAAGTTAAAATAAATCACTTGTGTCTGTGACTGAACTTCAGTGAGTTTTGTATGATCCTCTAAAGTAGGGCTCTTGAGACAAGAATCTCCAGTATTAGATAAGAACAAAAGCAAATTCTGCACTCTTCTTCTAGTAGACTCTGGGTTCTTTGACTAATAGTAAAATGTGAATGAGTCAAATCATGATAATTTATGCCATTAAAATATTAACTACGATTCATATAGCAATTCACAGTATATTAACAGAATCATATATCATATATTATTTATTATAAAACTATGAAATAGATAGTAGTGAATGCATAATGAATTTCAGTAACTTAACAAAGACCATCTCTGCATAAAGAACTTGGAATTTGAACTTAGAATCTCTGATAGTAACTGTGATTTCTTCCCAGAGTACTCTTTTTCTGCCTATCTTTTTACTGGATACCTTATTTTCAATTCATAAAAGTCTGGTGAAATAGTTAAGCTATTTTCTGTAGATGAATGATTAATATCAAGTGATATTTTTATTTAACTTAAAATTTCCAACTTTATTTTTTTAAAGATTTTATTTATTTGAGAGAGAGAGCATAGGTGCATGTGCCACAAGTGGGGGAGGGGCAGAGGGAGAAGCACACTCCCCACTGAATAGGGAGCCCAACATAGGGCTCATCCCAGGACCCTAAGATCACAACCTGAGCCAAAGGAATATGCCCAACCAACTGAGCCACCCAGGTGCCCCCCAGCTTAACTTTAACTTTTCCTCCCTAATGGAACAGAATTGTCCTATTTAGACTTGGTCTCTTGGAGCCTTCACAAAAACATACAATCTAGAGATTGCCAAATTCTGTCTTCTCTGGTTGCCAATCCTTTCCCTATGTGGACCCTTTCCTAACAACAGGTAGACTCTTGTCACTTACTATCAGCTAGAGAAAACTATGAGCACTTAACATTACCTGAACTAAATACATGTTAATAGTTACAGGATATTCTTTTTTAAAAAAGTTTATTTATTTGAGAGAGATAGAGAGACAGAGAGCATGAGCGGGGAGAGTAGTGGAGGGAGGGGGGAGAGAAAATCTCCAGCAGACTCCCCACTGAGCTCGAAGCCCAGTGCTGGGTTAGATCCCATGACCCTGAGATCATGAACTGAGCTGAAATCAAGAGTCTGAGGCTTAACCAACTGAACAACCCAGGCGCCCCTACATAGAAGGTATTCTTAAAATAGCTCTTATTTCTGAACAAATATATCCATACATAATTTCTTTCATTCATTCATTCATTCATTCATGAATTGATCACTGAATGTCAATGTTCTTGGTGTTGGAGACACAGCTATAAATAAAACAGAAAAGTCTTAATTCCCATGGATCTTATTCTTTTTTTTTTAAGACTTTATTTATTTATTTTGACAGAGAGAGAGCACAAGTAAGCAGAGCTGCAGGCAGAGAGAGGGAGAAGCAGACTCTCCACTGAGCAGGGAGCCTGACGCAGAGCTTGATCACAGGACACCAAGATCATGACCTGAGCCGAAGGCAGATGCTTAACTGACTGAGCCACCGAGGCACCCCACCCATGGATCTTATTCTTAACGGTTGAAGAAAGATGATAGAAAAATAATAAACAAATACATATATAACATTTTAGGTTGTGATAATTGTTATGAAGTAAAATAAAGCAGAGAAATACTTTGGAAAATGAAAGGAAAGCAAAGATTTGAGTAAAGCTAGGGAGTGTGCTCTGTGGATGCCTACAGGGAAGCTTTCCATAAAGAAGAGATACATGACCCACAAGGAGGGCCTGACAAGGAGTAAATTTTACAGGTTTAAGAGGCAAAAAGAAGGCCAGTGTGGCTGGAACAGAGTGAGCTAAAAGGGCCAGTGGTTAGAAATAGTGCCAGTGAAGGAGCAAGGGTGCAGCTCCTTCAGGACTTCTGAATTTTATTTTGAGAGATGAGAAGCTATTAGATAATTTTAAGCAAAGGAATAAGATTTTTGATATACAATTTAAAAGAATCACATTGGCTGCTCTGTGGAGAACAGACTATAGGAGGGCAAGATGGGAAATGAGAAACCAAGTGAAAGCCTCATTAAGCAATCCAGATGAGAGATAATGGTGGCTTTAACGAGCATAGCAGAGGTGGAAATGGTGAGAAGCAGTCATATTTGTAATAAATTTTGGAGAGAGAGCCTGACAGAATATACAATTAGATAGACAAGTTTTTTGATAGAGCAATTGGAAAAATGCAGTTAAATTCATTAAAGTCATTCTTTCCTAGTAGCATCTGAGATAAATAAAAGGGAATTCATACTATTTCATCTTATTTTGGTGTGCCTATAATGTATGTCTATAGTTTTGATTTTACAACACTTATTCAGTAAAGAGGCAAATAGAAAATAAAAATGTGTAAATGCCTAAAATGACCTAAAATATGGAACAGGTCAAGTGGAACTATAGTAAATAAGACAGGTCTTCCAAATGAGTTACGGAAGTGTTCTGGTTTTCACATTGGTTGTCTGAAATCAAAAGCAGTGGCTTAGACAGTTGGCCTAAGCAGGACCAAATGGAAATGCACATAACAGTGACATAATTCTATCACAACATAAACAACTTTGGGAAGTGATTCAAAATGGAGCATATCTCCCATAGTCATATGACTTTTCTAAGTGAATTCTGAAAACTGATATCATTACTTTATATTGAATATCCAGGAAACTATATCTCTTTTGTTCTTTCCTTTTTGCCTGGAATTGTTAAGATGATAATACTTTCCTCCTACATATTTTCTTATCATAAATTAAGTTCATTCAACATTTCTATATACCATACCAGTGATTATGTGATTATTGTGATTAACAGCCTACAAAGTCTTAAGAGTTTGGTGTTCTCATAATTCCTTATAATCTTTCAGTCATATCTTTATTTTTTTAAAGATTTATTATTTATTTTAGAGGGAGAGAGAGAGAAGAGGGGGAGGGGCAGAAGGAGAAGTAAAGGGAGAGAATCTCAAACAGACTGCCTACTGAGCATGGAGCCGTGTGCGGGGCTGACCCCATGACCCTGAGATCATGACCTGAGCTGAAATCAAGAGTTGAACACTCAACCGACTGAGCTACCCAGGCGTCCCTCAGACATATCTTTGTGAGATTTTTTTTTCCTTAGAGAGCCATAGTATTCTAAGTTTATTTCTAGTATGACAATATATGTACAGGTTGTCAATCATCTTGTATTTTTATTCCACTGTAATTTCTAATTTTATCTGTCTCTGTCAATAGACTATGAGCATCATGAGATCAGGGAACTTTTCTCATTCAAACTGATCCCTAACACACAGCAGAGTAACTTAATAAATATTTACAAATGAAATCAATAAGTGAATTAAAATATGATCTATGTCTTATAAATAAAATTATCTATGAAAATGTTTTGAATTAAAAAGAAGTGAACTTTGAAGTAAATGTCTTGCAAGATTGATATCTATGAAGACAAAACATAGTCAATTTCATATAAATGGAATCTCCCTGGCTTCTTTTGTTTAGCACAATGAGATTCATCCATGCTGTTGCATATAGAGGAAGATATCCTTTATTAATGAGAAGTATTCTACTTAATGGTAAGAAACTGAACACTTTAACCCTAATATTGAAGTCACTATCAATTTTCAATGTGTCATACTCTTTGAGGGGTTTGGGAAGACGAGAAACAAGTACGTTGTCTCCCAACATTTTTCTAAGAATCAGTTTTAATTCCCACATTATTTTCATTCATCTGTGCCCGGAGTACAGTGCCTGGAGTAGAACACAGAACAAAACAAGTGTTAAGTAACATTAAATTAACTGAAATTCTCTCTCTTACGGTACTATAAGCTTGATTGTATAATCAAACCTTGAAATATCAAGGCATCTTTTTTTTCATTCTTTAATTTTATAAGTTGAATTCTGCCCCTTTAGAAAATAATATTATTTATTCTTCTCACAGCATGACTAGAACTACACTACACGATTTTTTACCACCTTTAGACTCTCAAATTTTACAAACTTTATTTAGAGTAAGTTCTTAACTACTTCCTAATATTTATGATTTCCTCAACTTTCATTTTTGAAGCCTTGGCATGATGTAGGGGAAATAATATAGACTTACGAGCCAAGTTAATTTAGTTGCTTTTTTTTTCTTTCTTTGTTTTGTAATTTGTTATTTGTGTAAGCATAGAAAGTTACTCAACCACTCCACTCATCAGTTTTGTCTTTTGTGATACAACTATAATGATGCATAGAATTGTTGTGAGAAATATTCATGTAAGTATCCATAAATATTAGTACTCTCTTAATAATGACTGAGTTACCTATTTTGACAGATAATGGTTACTTTATTTCTAACCCCTGTCCAGATCGGTTGATTATCAGTTGCTATTTTTTTATCAAGTATTTTATTAATGTGATTATATTTACTCTTCCCATCCTGCTCTGCTCAAGTTCTTAGCATTGAACACTCAGATATTACAGATTAAATAGGTAGTAAATTTAGAATACCTGAGAATGTTTACTGTATCTACAATGGTGATAATGTTAATATTGTGTAGGCTAAAAACTAAATAAAATTTAAAGACCCATGACCATGGATTACCATTAAGAACAAATACCATTTACCAGGAATTACAAGAAAGTTTTCATTTCATGCATTAGCTTCCAGTCATTGTATATGGTTCTTTAGTATATGTTTCTGAAAAGGAAGCTGAGGATGCGTCTACAGAATAGAGTAAGGACAGACATGATACAAAATTATGCTTTACTATATTTTGTGGTAAATTCTAGTAAATGCTGCAGCATTTATATTAAGGGCAATTTGATTCATTTGAATGATAATAAACAATGTATTCTTTTATACACCTTTGTGCCATTTGCATTGTAGGTTCAACAAGCAGGTAGTTAAACATATCTGTTGTTTTAAGTTAAATGAATTGGACCATAAAATTATATTTTGTTTTGGGTCACTCAAAGCAAAATTCCACTTATTTGGGTAAGATTAAAAATTTTAAACCAACATACATCATAAATATAAACTACAGATTGAGATTTACCTTAGAGCTAAAAATAATTTTTTTACCTGTTTCTACTTAAATCCAGCAATACTTCCCCAAAAGAAACTGCATATTTTCTCTTTGAAAAATAAAATGTTGGCAATAAGTATCAGGGAGATTTACAGCTCAGTATCAAACAGGCTGCGGCAGTGTATATGGGGGACAGAGAGGATCAATTGTACATAAGCCAAAAGAATAAGGCAAGAATTAGAGAAAACATTTTTTAAAGCATTCCTACACCTTACACAGTATACCAGTATGCCATCATTATATTTTATATATTGTATGCCAGTGAAAAACAGCTTGTCCATCAACAGACAATATGATGTTTGGAATAATTGAAAAGAAATTCACAAAAAAGTGTCACTAACTTGGAAGCATGTAAACCTCACTTTTTAAATTCTGCCTTTTTGGGGCGCCTGGGTGGCTCAGATGGTTAAGCGTCTGCCTTCAGCTCAGGTCATGATCCCAGGGTCCTGGGATCGAGCCCCACATCGGGCTCCTGGCTTAGCAGGGAGTCTGCTTCTCCCTCTCCCTCTGCCTCTCCCACTGCTCATGCTCTCTCTCTCTGTATCTCTGTGTCTCAAATGAATAAATAAAATCTTTAAAAAAAAAAAATAAATTCTGCCTTTTATGTTAAAAACATATGTCTGTTTTGTAGAATAACTAAATAAAGCTGCACAGGTGATATATAAAATAAACAATTTCTGCCTGGTGTTCAAAGTGAACTATAGTCATAGTTATGTAATTACAGCTCTGTTATTTTCTTTCCTATCAACCAGATTTGCAATTGAAATGAAAAAGTAAAACCAAAATATAACACTAGAGTAATGTATGTAGAGAACTATGCACTTAGATATTCTTTGTGATAATTATTTCCTTTTAAAAGAACTATGATTTCACAGCTTTCTTATAATACTCAAATGCCAAGGTAGGATTTCAATATGATGCTGAAATTTCAATATGATGATGTAATCATCATTTTTTTTTTTTTTCAAAGAAAGGCACTTACTATACTTAAACTCAATATATTGTTGCTGAAGGGGTCAGTGGAAGAACATAAACATATTCTACATTAGGAATTTCTCTGTTATCTCAACCACTCTGGCTGAACTCTACAATGTGAGTTGTGTTATGTAGTTAAGCAGAGCTTGCAAGTTCAGTTTAAATGTCATTTATTTATGAGGCAACTCTATTACAGTTATCAAAACCCACAACGTCCCTGGAACAACTTTGCAGAACTCCAGATACACATGTAATGGATATAGTGAAGTTTATGGGTAGTAGGCATCTGCTTTTTTAGGTCTGAATAGCACTTGATGTTGCATAAGGAACTACTTCAGCTCCTGCTGATCTAGGTCTCTCGTGAAGTGACAAGTCACTCACCATTTTAAGAAATTTACACCACTAAATAATATATGTCAGACAAGGACATGAATTTCAAATCAGTCTTAAATAGACTCCATTTTCTGAAGATGACAATATTAAGTTAAAAATCAATAATGAAAATTTATTTTAAAAACACAGTTTGGACATTTAAAAGCAGTTTTAGATAACTGTAGGAAAACAGAATTGCATGTAACTGAATAATAAGCAATTAGAACATAGTATAACAAATAGGATGTGACTTAAGCAGACTATTGGGGAAACTGTGTTGTTTCATGAAACATATTAGACAGTAATAAGACTGAAAAATAATAAGTTAAGCAAGTTAGTAGAAAAACATCCATGGAATAATCTAAAGATAGACCCCAAAAGCCAATAATAAAGAGCAGAGAGCAATAAATTAGAAAACTAAGATATAATATATCAGTAATGTAAACATGGATGACTTACAAGAATCAGTTAAAAATTGGCAAGACTGGTAAATTTTTGTTTAAAAATGGAGGGCACAGACAGATAATATTAGGAATTAAACTAATTTTCACAACTTACAGACCTTAAAAATAAGATACCATAAAATCTAAATATTAATAAGTTAGAAAATGAATAGATAAACTCTAGATGACTGTAATATGCCAAAATTTAAAGAGGCAACCATGTGTACTGGGAGAGTTTCCCATGAGTCTCTTGTGTTTCAGCAAATCTTGCAAGCAAAGTTAGTATCTTTGTTCCAAACTACCTTTTCAAGGATGTTTGTATAGCAAATAGCCTTGGAAAAATAAAGATAGTGTTTCCCACCAGAGTATAAGGCAAGTTTACCTACAGCATTCAACAGAAATAGTATCTGCTCCTGAGTAAAGGGCAGGCATGCTTACCGAGGAGTATAAAATTTTGGGTTCCAAATATAAAGGCAAGTTTCCTCTTTTGTAATGTAACCCATTGCATGTGTAAGTATCCACCTGGTTCCTCGGGACAAGAGGGAACTGATACATATGAAATAAAAGTAACAGGAATTGAAAATAGAGGAATTCAGCTTTCATTGTTTGTAGATGGTATGATTGCCTATACAGAAAACCTCACAGGATATATAGACAAATGATTAAAGTCAGTAAGAGCACAGCAGATGTGTAAAACATAAGAATCATGTCAAAAAATTAGTTTTGTATTTACATACTAGCAACAAAATCATCCATAGGTAGAGTGACCATGTGATTTATTTTTCAAACAGGGGCAATCTGAAGAGTGAAAATGAAAGTACTTAATAGTTAATAATAAACAACCTAGATGGACCTCAGCAAATCAAGAGAGATAGAACTTCTAACTATAAAAGGTTAAACATGGAAGCAGGGAAAGCAGATAGATTGGTATTAAAATAATATAGATAGCTTGGACCAAGGTGGCGGAAATGCTGTTGGTGAGAAGTAGTAAGATACTGAATACACTCTGAAGATGGGGCAAGAGTGTTAGAAACAGACATTCTCTTAAGAAAAAAAAAAAAGGAAGAAAAAAAAAATTAAAGTGAAAAGACACTCAAAGTGAGAAGTATCTGTAGCACAGATAAAAGCAAAGGATTTTTATCCAAACGTATAAAAAGCCCTAAATAAATTTAAAGTGATAAAACACAACCAAGAAAAGAGAAATAGCAGATATTATAAAAAAGAAAACATGAAAAAAAATCTAATCAGAACTTTTAAGATCTACTCTCTTAGCAACTTTTAAATACATTATTATTAACTATAATCACCATGTATAGATTAATACTCAGCAATAAAAAGAAACAAGCTACTGATACATTCAACAATATGAATAAATCTAAAAATCATCATATTGAGTAAAATAAGCCAAACAAACAACAGTACCTGTATATGATTCTATACATATCAAATTCTAGAAAGTGTAGATTAACCTGCAGTGATAAGTAATTCAGAGATTATCTGAGAAAAGTGCAGGGACTGAAAAAAAGGTACAGGAAACTTTTGGAGGATGGTGGAAATGTTTACTATATTGATTGTGGTGATGGTGTCACATGTCTTATATTTATGTCAAAACTGGTGAAATACAAAAAAAAAAACTGGTGAAATCATGCAATTTAAACAAGTGTAGTTTATTATACTTCAATTAAATGTCAATAAAGTTATAATAAAATGAAACAAAAAAATAAGCATTTTTTAAGAGAAAAAGTGCTGAGAAAATAGATCTCTAGTAAACCTGAATTGAAAGAAATGTTATTGAAAGTTCTTCAGTAAAAGAGAAATGATTCCAGATGGAAATTTGCATTTACAAAAGAAATGAGCAGCAGCAGAAGTGGTAAACACCTGAGTAAATTTAAAAAATTCTTTAAAAGATCTTGACTAAACTATTTAAAGTCAAAACTATACTAATGTATTGTCAGGTGTGTAACCGATATAGAAATAAAATGTACGTAGGTTGGGTATCAAATAATCAATTCCACTGAATACATTCAGAACTGTTCTGAAATGAGGCAAGTGAATTGGACCTCTGTATCTCAAATCAAGGAGTCACTTCCCCAGGAATTGCTGGAGGAGGGAGGGGGGTGCATAGCTGTGAACAGTCAGCTGGAGGAGTAAGTGCCTGTGTAGAGAGAAGGGGGAATCCAGGCAGTGCACCACAGCTCCACTATAATAATACTTGGTTATTGTTACTGGATTGCAGGCTCAGGGTTATTTCTTATATAACTTTGTTTCATTGTTTCTTTGTATATATCAAATTATACACGCTTCTTTGTATATATCAACTGTTTCCAAATTTAAAAAAACCACTATTTTAGCAATTCAAAACATCATGTGGATCAGAGAAAATCAGTGTTCACAAAAAGAAATCTGCACTAACCCTATGGTGTGTACAGGGCACAAGCTATGACCTAAAATATAACCAGTTAGAAGACATTATGTACATAATTTATCATTGAAGACATATATTCTAAAAAATTATATACATGAAATATGAAATAATAGGAGGATTTACACATTCATGTAGTAGAAAGTATGCAGTGCCACAATATATCTTACAAACACAATAATGGATCAGGATTTCTATTCATTACTGAATGTCATTTTTGTGTCACTTATAATTTTATAGGTAACTTTATAAAATCCTCATCTCCCTGGCTCATAGCAACTTTGAAACTCCCTTTGTTTTGCAGGCCTCCTCAGAGACTTAGAGGCAAGTGTAAATAACGTGTTTTACTGATTGATGTTTTGAAATCCTATGAAATTCAGAATAAGATTTGCTAAGAAAGATACTTGGTTTAATTAAGGAAAGGTACTGCATATGAAAGCACTGGGAATGAAATATTGGATGTCTGTGTATTCTTGATAAGCACTTTCTTCATCTGTCAAATGAAGGAGGGGGAATCATGCTTTATACTTTGCTAATGGATTTTCTCTCTGCTAACAAACTCAAAGCTTGAACTAAAGGAAAATTGCCACATACTCTTATTTCCATGATATCCATATCTATTTCCCTGTTACTTTATTCTTAAATTGCAGATTTGAAATGTACTCACACTTATAATTTATGCTTTATGCTTGAGGTTATGTTGTGTGATTAAAGAACAAACTTAACTGAAAAACCATATATTTGTCATTCCCCTTTATAAAGCTACTATGAGATTTCAGGAAAATAAGTTTAAAAATGATAGTTTTAATATTTACTTAGTAGCTGTTTGAAGATCATACATATACCAAATAAAAAGCTAATAAATCATATTAGAGGGATATAATATCAAACACTAGATAGTTATATTTTATTTATTCTTTTAATTAATTTTAAAAAGGTATATTTAAAAGTCAGTAAGAACAAATTTTAAAAATAAATGGTTTATCATATAATTTCACTCACATGTGGAATTTAAGAAACAAAACAAATGAACATAGAGGGAAAAAAAGAGAGGCAAACCAGAAAAGAGACTCTTAACTATAGAGAACAAACTGAGGGTTGCTAGAGGGGAGGTGGGTGGGAGGATGGGTTAAATGGGTGATGGGTATTAAGGAAGGCACTTGTGATGAGCATTGGGTATTGTATGTAAATGATAAATCACTACATTCTACTCCTGAAACTAATATTACACAGTATGTTAACTAACTGGAATTTAAATAAACACTTGGGAGAAAAAGGTAGTTGGTTTATTTATTTTTTTTAAAGGAAATCTTTTTTTAATTTTTTAAAGATTTTACTTATTTATTTGAGAAAGAGAGAGTACAAGCAGGGGGAGTTGCAGAGGGAGAGGGAGAAGCAGGTTTCCCACTGAGCTGGGAGTCTGGACTTGGGGCTAAATCCCAGGATCCTGGGATCATGACCTGAGCCAAAGGCTGATGCTTAACTGACAAAGCCACCCAGCTGCCCCCAAATAGTTGGTTTATTAAATAAAAAGATATTCTATTTTCTTTCAGTAGACAAGTGATGTTTCTTTTTTATTTTCTTCTAGAAATACGGTCTTTATATACATATATGAAGACATATTCTTTTCTCCCATTTTATACTTGGCAAGACAAGCAAATAACTCCCAAGACAATGATTGGGACTCTGATAGATATGGAAAGTACATAGATATAGAAGAGGAAGTAACTAAACCTAAGAAAGAAAGAAGTGAAGGTGAGCTTCTTTGTGGCATGAGGCAATTGTTTTATTTTTATTAAAAATAATATCAAAGTAATATAGATCTTGTGATCCAGAGAAACAGGTTCCTGCTACATACCTCCTCATCTCCAAGGCCATTCCCCTAAGGCAATAACCTGCAATTATTAATATTTCCAGTTTGTATTTCTTTTAATATTTAAACTCTAAAACTATAAAATGTCAATGGATGGTATCTATTGACTCTAAAATATAAAAAATGAGAGTCTAGTACATTTAAACTATCTTGACCTCCTCCCTGTTTCCTTTTCACAAGCTTGATAGTTATATTATTGTTTGAGTTCTTGTCTTGCAGGGAAAATCTTGCAATTTTCCTTTTTTATTTCTGTATGCCTTTCAGACACTTATGTCTGTTTTAGTTTTTTTACCTTACTGCGTAATATATACATATATATGTGTATTTATATATGTACTTTACATAAAGTATATATACACTTTTATATTCTTTAAAAATTTAGTGAGAATATGGGACAGATTATTCCTTCCTTGTAAATTTATAATAAATCTTTTTCAAAAGCAAATATCTCCAGAAGTACATAGAAAACCTCTTCCTCCAAACTCAGTTTTCGGAATCACCATAATATGTTTGTGTAACATTTCTGAATGTTTGATATGTGTATAAACAAATAAATGGATGCATTATAATATAGTTTTGTATAGTTAGGCTTTTAATTTGTATCTGTTTTCCTGATATAATCAAAGTAACAGTAAACAATATAGTGAAACTATATACATTTTGCAAATGTATTTTTAGGATAAACTTTTAGGAACAGAAATGATTAATCAAGCCATATGTGCATTTTTTTTATTTTTAAAGATATTTTCAAATGGCCCTCTAAAATGTGTGCATCAATTTATAAGATCATATCTTATATTCTCAAGTCTTATATGCAATTTATTTACCTCTTTTCCATATGATAAGCAAAGCATTTCTTCATTTTTTTTTCATTTCCCATGTGTTTATTAGTAAGAGCAAATATCTTTTCATGTGCTGACTGGCATTCTTTTCCTATGAACTGTCCCCTCATATCACCTGTTTGTATCTGAATTGTTTATATCTATGACATATATTAGTATTTATTTTTATATTTGAGAATTACCATTACTTTTGTTGTAAACAATTTCCTAGTTTGTCCCATAGTATTTCTGCCATGCAGATCTTCAAAAATTTGAAGCAGTGGAGACAGACACATTCATCTCCTCGAGCCTACAACCCACTTTTCACAAAAGTTTCTACCAAAGTTAGGGACTGGTGAATGCCTTGTCTAAAAGCAGGATAATCCGTGACTCTGAAGAGCCCTGCTTTGTTTTGTAAAAAGGACAGAGAAATAGTGTAGTTGGTGAGGGAGCACCAGGGGGACCGGTAGTTCATTTCAGTCTTTCTTCCTAAATATTGTTTTGAATCATTTAGAAATACTTTATAAATTATTTTACTTTAATCATCTGGGTTCTTTCATACTATTTCATTGTTTTCATTTATTTATTTTATTATTTTAATTCCATCATGAAAAAGAAGAACAAACTGATGGTTACCAGAGGGGAGGCAGGCGGGGCGATGGGGGGAGTAGGTGAAGGGGATTCTGGAGTGCACTTGTGATGAGCACTGAGTAATGTATGTATAGAATTGTTGAATCACTATATTGTAGACCTGAAACTAATCTAACACTGTATGTTACCTATACTGGAATTAGAATAAAAAATTTTAATTCATCAGATTTTTTTTTAAGATTTTATTTATTTATTTGACAGAGAGAGCGAGACAGCAAGAGAGGGAACACAAGCAGGGGGAGTGGGAGAGGGAGAAGCAGGCTTCCCGCCGAGCAAGGAGCCTGGGATCATGACCCGAGCGGAAGGCAGACACTTAAGGACTGAGCCACCCAGGTGCCCCTCCATCAGAATTTTTAATATATTTTCTTATGTTTCTTTTTAGGATTATTTTCAAATTTATATTCTCTAACTTGACTGTGAAGTTCTTCTAAATGTCAGATTCTTCACAAAGACCTCCATAATATTATTGATGCTGTTTTACTCTATTTTTATCTACACATCTTTTAGAGCTCAGAGTTCATTGGGACTATATTTCTCACAGAAGAGTTTTTGTGAATTTTTTTGTTTCTTTTGAAGCAAACTCTCTTTTGTCTATGTCTAGTATCTCTTTATTCTGCTAACTGCACCTCCATTTTCTTTTGTTGGACTGCCCTTTCCCCATTATACACATTTTCATTATGAATCAAGCTACCTTGCAATCTCTATCCTCAGTTTATTCGTATTTGTTTAATGACTTTCTTTTTTGCTTATGTTAACCAGCTTTCCTTTCATTTAAAGAACCTTAATATAGAGCTCCCCTTGCTTTCACCAACTGCTATTAAAATACTCATATCAAATCTTAAACTAGAAGTTGGGCTGTCATTTTCCTATATGTGAAAGCATCACCTAAATCCAGTGCTTTTTTTTTTTTTTTAAAGATTTTATTTATTTATTTGATAGAGAAAGAGAGCACAAGTGGGGGGTGAGGAGGGGCAGAGGGAAGAGGGACAAGCAGACTCCCCACTGAGCAAGGAGCCCGATGTCGGGCTCGATCCCAGGACCCTGAGATCATGACCTGAGCCAAAGGTAGCCGGTTAACCGACTGAGCCACCCAGGCGCCCCTAAATCCAGTGCTTTAAGATACCTCTATTAATGTGAGTTACTGATTGGAATGGGAGCCTCCAAGTCTTTTTTTTCTGAAAATGACCACTAGAATCCATCAGATTAACAAATGTAGTTGTGCTAACTGCCTTACATTATCAGTTCAGAAAATGTAAGTCTGTGGGTCCAATCATTTTCTCATGGGGCTTGCAGATTGGGGCCATTTCAGCAGAACTAGCATTAGTAATCTCACTCCATACCTTAAAGCCCTTTCCTTCTAATCCTCATAGTCCTAGGTGGTAGCAAAGAGGGAAAAGGAGAAACATCACTGAGCATGAAGCAGTGGAGACACATTCATCTCCTCAAGCCTACAACCCACTTTTCACAAAAGTTTCTACCAAAGTTAGGGACTGGTGAATGCCTTGTCTAAAAGCAGGATAATCCGTGACTCTGGAGAGCCCTGCTTTGTTTTGTAAAAAGGACAGAGAAATAGTGTAGTTGGTGAGGGAGCACCAGGGGAACCGGTAGAAAACTTAAGTCCCTGCCTCCACTCAGTTTTGTAATTTATAGGTTTTTCCTAAGAATCAAATGGACAAGTAAGACTTAAATTATCCTGCATATACTCACAGAGAGGGTAATGTGCTGGGTAAATGAAATCCCAGAAACACTGTGCAAAATGCAAACCAAGACCCGAAAGAAAAAAAAGAGAAAAGGCCTCAATAAATGTTCTCATATATGCAGGCTAAGCCGTGCAAAAAACTAACAACAGTAAATTTATGAGAGAGATTTGTGTATTTGTGTGGCTGCCTCAGAGCTAGAGTTAGTATTGTTTAGATTCATTCCTCATGTTAGAAGGAATTAATGGAGGAGACTAGATTACATTTGATTTTGAGGTATTTGTGAACAGAAAATCCATTCACATCTATTTTTAGTATATTAATTTAAAATAGTCACTCAATCAAGCCACTGGAGAAAAAAAAAAATGGCAGTTCTCAGAGAAACAGTTTTAACATCCTGACCTGAAACTGAACCATGAATAGCTAATCTTTAAATCAAATATGCTAATACTTACCTATTTTCATCTCCTTTATCTGGTATAACATGTGCATTGTATTATGATACAGACCTCAAACTCAAATTTTAGAGAAAAAATAAATATTACTACTTTTCTTTCTGAGGGAGCAGTTTATATCCAGCTAGAAGTTTGTTGTCCCAGATAACAATACCTGTCAAACGTTGAAAATATATGCCCCCACATACTACCTCCAGCTTTAAATGAGAATTGTTCTCATTGCTATATGGATGCACAACTACATAGCTCTATCCTAGAAAACTTTCCCTAGGCTTCTCTATTTTTGAGACAATGGAGTAAACATTTAATGTTTATAGGGCAGAATTTATGAAGCTGTCAGTGAACTGACACATGGCAATAAAACGTATTGTGGCTGCAGTCTAGATAATCTGCAGCTGAATGAATTACACTAATTCTGGTGCTTGCATATTCATGCTATGGAAATAGTTCTTGTAACAGATTTCTTCATTGTCTGCAGGTGCCACAGCGTGGTAAGAAGTAAAGTTAATTGCACTCTAGGACGTGTGGGAATTCACACGTCCATAGAGTTGGCTTGTTTTCTGAAAGAGTATTCATGATTTGTGTAAGGAAGCCAAAACACCCATAATTAAATTATCACAATTGCAAACACTTAACTTTTGAAAAGACATTAGAAATAGAAATAGGAATTTTTTACTATCATGTTAATATCAGAATTTTATCTTCTTCTAATGTTCCAAATAACACACACACTTAGGTTTCAAGTTTAATGCCACTGATGGAATGAAAACATCGGGTGTATCACTCCAGCCGAGCTGCATACATAGCTGCTTACCTCCTAGCTAAATGAGATTACCTTGTTCTGTAACTTAATCAGAAGAGGTGTTTTTCCTTATTAGGCATATAAAAAGCAAAGTGTTTTATTTACTTCAGCAGAAGGTAAGTTAGAGGATCTATGGAAATAGGGAAGTTAATCATAAAAAAATGCACACACTATTTTCTTACTGTGACCCAGTATACCCAGCTACATTGCAGGATTCAGTTGAAAAAAATGTGCCAATTCTCTGGATTTTGCATTAATTAATGACTAGGGAACTGCCAATGTTTTTGTTCCTTTTGAATATTTAAAAAAAATTCAGAATGATTTCATGTATTCATCCAAGCCCCCTTTATTTCTTTGTTACAGCTCTTCTTTGCCGTACAGCGATTTTCTTAGGAAGATTCTGACTTTTGCTTTTCTGTTGAATAACAGCAAATATTTTGAGAACTCTATTTATTGGTAGATCAACATATTGGATATAGAGAAATAAATACATTTTTTTGTAATATTATTAATAGAATACATGTAATAAAATGTATAAAATTGTGTATAGTCATTTACAAATAGAAAAATCAGCATCATATGCCATCTTGGAAAATTAAATCATGTTTTCAGGAAAAAGGTGGCAGTAGGGTTGAATTTTGAAGGGGAAAAAGGCATTAACTTCTACATAAACAAATAAAATGTATTTATTACAGTGATAGCATCATTCAAATGATGGAGATTTAAGGTGGTAAGTTATGGGAAAGTATAGGTACTGGTGAAAGATGTATCTAGGGTTAAAGCAGGGAATAATATGGGAGAGGTAACAGAATAAATAGTAGGCCTTAAGTCTCATGCTAATGCATTTGGAAAGGATGCAAACAGTGACTTTGAGGGATTTCTAAAAGAGAAATCTGTAAATCTCTTTAATCTACAAATCTCTCAACAACTATGTGGAGATTGAATAAGGTAAAGAAGAGTGAGGAGCACCAGTATTGGAGCCAGATTGATGTATAAAGAGAAAAGATTTAACATCCTAAATGTTTAGATTGCAACATCAAAGTGAAAATTTGTAGAGCTACTGTTTTAGTTTCTGGTGACAACGTATTTTGTATGTTGTGATGCAATATATGAATTAATATCATTAATAATTACTGATGTAACATTTTAATATAATTAATAGGCTTATAAAAGTTTTCTTTTTTCCTGAGTATACTCTCGTGTGAAGTAGATATCCAGTGTGCCTAAATTTTTATTTAACCTCCTGAGGTATAACAAAGTTTTGTACTGTCTTTCAAAAGAATTTAAATGTGTAGATTATATGAATAAGGAAATATTGCTTGTAAAAACACTTGACCATGAAGTAGAACTTCCTAGGACAGCCATAAATTTCAGTTTTCAGTTTGAAATTTCAATTTTAAATAAAAAAAAATTCAAGTGAAGAAAGTAATACAAATACATTGTAGAACACTTGGAAAATAAATATGATTTTACGATAATTAAAATTGCCTTCACTGATGTCTTACTCTTCTGAGGGCTCACATTTTGTTGGGTCCTGGATTCTGGGAGGAGACCTCTTCAGATACCTATGACACTATCTTTATGTTTAATATACTGTTTACTATGCAATGTTGTATACTTAAAAATAAGGTGATATAGGAGCACAAAACTATAATTAAGAATATAAATATAAATACACATATTAAAATATAAACATAATATATGTAATGTATTATAATACAAATACACTTGTTCATACTAACAAATATATACTTAAATATATTTATACATTTTCAAAATGAAAATCAACCTTGAATATACTTTGTGTGACACAGAACTCACAGTAACAAAGAAGTTCTTGATTTTATTTTAAATATAAGTTGCAAACATTTTCTGTCGGATGGAATGTCAACCTCTGAGTGTTACTGGAGAAGACCCTTATAAACTAATGTTATAGGGAGATTCTATCTATATGATTCCTACAGTAGTTAATATATAAACAAGACATACAAAAATATTTTGCCAGGTTTCTTCCTCTCATAGATTAGCTGGTTTACTGCAGTATCACGTAATATTGACTCTTCAAAATAAACTCAAAGCAAAATATATATCATATATTTATAATAACATGTCACTAAAAATACATATCTAGAACTAATTTTAAATATTTCATTGAAGATTAGTTTTTCCAAAATTTCATTTCTTCATTCTAGGGGCAGTTTATTTTATTGCTAAACCTTCTTCATTGAGTTATAAACCTCCAAGAATCTTTGAGGCAATAAACTAAATATAATTAAATTTTTTGGAACAACATTCCTTGAAATACCTGTATTTAAGCATCAGTTGCTCTAAAGTTCTAAACAGGCAGATCAACAAACCAAAAGATACTCAGATAAATCATTAAGCTGTATTAGGAAGTGTAAAAGCTTATTTCATTTTATATTTATACAGTATTTGAACCATTTATTTTTTTATTCTACATATATTTATTAAGCATCACCATTATATGCCAGGAACTGATCTAGACATTTGGGACATATCAGTGAAAAAATGGACAGAAAGCCTACCTTTTTTGAGAGTTTGATCTCAAATTTGTATGAATCTCTTATACTTATTTAAGAGACTTGTGTGTAAATACTTACTATAATTTAAAGAGCACCTTAGATATTTATTGTTCATTTGGCACTTATAATACCTTATTTGTTTAAAGCCCCATGGTTTCTAAAAGGGCCATAATGCCATTACAACACCAATTTTACTTCTAACTACAAAGCCATATATCTCCTTTGGACATTTTCTAATTTAATACAGGCATTTTAATTTTATCACATTATTTTCATAATTAACTTTTATTAAATTCAGTTTCATCATGTTACCTAAGGTTGTTTAATTAAAATATTTGTTTGACTCATTAAAACAAATTAGAGATAGGCAATTAAAACGTTCATTTTATTCTGCCACAAATATACCATAATTAGTGGCTCAGTTATGGGTTGATCTACCTGTTGTTAGGGCCAGTACTATAGAGAAATTTGTTATTTTTGTATTAGTTCCAACTAAATATAGAATATTTGTTTACTTTTTATACCTTCTTATTTGAAAATATGTATCTTATCTCCAAGATGAAGGCTACTTGGATTTACCATTTCATGCTCAATAATCCTATGTTGGTTTTAAGTTTTTTAATCAAAGGCTAAAAATCTACCTCAAACTGGATTATTAAGTAACTATTTTCAATAATTTTAGAAATTTTAATTGTATCCAAATTACCTCATCTTTGCCATTTTCTGCCTAGTTTCTTTCAAAAGTTAATTCATCACACCAGAGTTTTAAATTGTATGTGCAAATACATGAGTGCAAAAAAAAAAAAAAAAAGTGTGTGATATGGGTTTAATGTTAATTTCTTAATGAAGAATATTTTTCTATCAGGTGATAAAAGTATTGTGAATTCAGAAGATTCCCAATATTTTCATCTACTTTGCCAACTCAAATGGTGAGTTGTATATCCCCATATTCCTTGGGAGATTCAAGATACTTTTTCTTCAAAATATTCTTCTTATTTGGCTTCTGGGACACTACATACTCCTGAATTTACTTTTTTGCAGTGGTTGTTAATGGCATGCCTGGACAGGAAATCCAATAGCTTGGTGTGAAAACAATAACAGAAATATAGAAATGTGTAAGTGTGTGCTTCTGAGTAACTCCCTTTCTTGTTATGAGTTACATCCTTGTGCACCACTGTGACTCGCCCCTCGCCTAATGCTATAAAATCCAGAGCTCCTGGTTCCTTGTTTCCTCCAACCTGAGAAGTTCCTCATTCCCTGTAGACTGTGCCCTGTTGTTTGTATACACATGTCATCATGAGGAATTGGGGCATCACTGGTGAGATTCTGCATCCACTGATTTACATTTTTGTTTTGTATTTCCTCTGTACTCAGTGTTTGTTGGTTTGAGAGTAAACTGAAGTGAAAGCAACAGTAGAGTAAAATAAACAAACAAAACACCCTCAAGTCTGAGTCATCATTCTCCCCATAAGTTATGCTGGGTTGGCTCTTTTTGCTTTTGCATATTTTACAGCTTTTTCTCAGGCTACTTTGTTAGAACCCTTTCATGTTCTCCAGCTCTCAATATTGGAGTTAGGGAAAGGCATCTAAATAATTCCCAAATGATATCATCCAACCTAATGACTTTAAATATAATCTATACACTTGTTACTCCCAAATTTTAAGTCTAACCCCAACCTAGACCTTGAAATCTAGTGTAATATATCCAGTACCATCTTAACATCTCCACTTGGATATTTATTAGATGACTCAAACTGAATATATGTAAAACTCAATTTTTATTCCTTTCTTACTTCAGTGCTGCTTCTCCTTCAATGTTCAAACTCGGTAAACAACAATACCATTGACCCAATTGTTCAGGGCAGGTTCCTTAGGCTCACTTCATATTTATGTTTTTATTCTCACACCCTAAACCTAATACATCAGCGAATTGTTCTACCCAGTTAATATACACGTCTCAAATCTAACCATTATCACCAACATCATAACCACTCCTATACAAGCCACCATCGTCTGCATTCTGGTCAACTCTAATGTTTTCCTAAATGATCCCATTCTTTACACTCTTGGACCCCTACGGTTAATGTTCCATACAGTAGCCAAGATGACTCTTTAAAAAATATGAATATCTGATTATGTTTGCATGTACAAAAAAATCCAATCATTTTCATTACACTTAAAGTTAATCCAAATTGACTATTTTGACATACACAAGCTGCCCATATGCTGAACGCTGGTTAATTTCTTCCTGGCTCACTGCCTTCTCATCACACTGAACTCTTTCCTGATCCTATAACTCAGACCAAACACTGTTCCATCACAGGACTTTTGTACTCATTACTTCATCTTCCTAGAACACACTTACTCTAAATAGCTAGATGTCTAACTCATTCTACTCAACAATTCTTTATTTCAAAGACATTTCTTCAGTAAAACACTTCTTAATTATACTGTCTCAAATGGCAAATTCTTATCAGTATCTATCCCTGTACCCTGCTTCATTTTTCTTCATGGTACAACTAACTAACTAAAATTATATATTAATCTTTCACTGTTAGTGCTGACACAAATGAAGACTATGCACAGTAGATATCCAATAAAAATTATTTAATGCATAGATAACCAATAAAAATTATTTAATGCATTATTATACTATTTTTATAATTACAGAATAAATTATAGCAATATTAAAGATTACTGTTTTTCTAATATTTGCAATGACCTACTGGCTTTTCTAACCTCTGTAATGTGTCATAACAAATTACTTAAAGGTAATATAAAAAGAAAACTATGTCATTAATATCTTTAATTCTAGAAAACATTCTTTTTTTAAAGATTTTATTTATTTATTTGAGAGAGGGAGAGAGAGAGCCAGCACAAGGGGGTGGTGGGGCAGAGGGAGAGGGAGAAACAGACTCCTTGTGGAGCAGGGATCCTGACACAGGGCTGGATCCCAGGACCCTGGAATCATGACCATGACCTGACCTGAAGGCAGACGCTTAACTGACTGAGCCATCCAGTGGCTCCTAGAAAACATTTTACAACCTGATTAAAATGGGCAAAATATCTAAATAGACACCTCACCAAAGAAGATATACAGATGAGAAATAAACATTTGAAAAGATTTCAAACTCTTATGTCATTAGGGAAATGCAAATTAAAAACAATGGGATACTATTGCACGCTTATTAGAAGGGCAAAAATCCACAACACTGACAACACCAAAATCTGGCGAGGATGTGGAGCAACAGGAACCTCATTCATTGCTGATGGGAATGCAAAATGGTAAAGTCTCTAGAAAACCATTTGGCAGTTTCTTATAAAACTAAACATATTTTCACCTTATGATCCAGCAATCATATTTATTGGTCTTTACCCAAATGAGTTGATGTTTGTGTTTACATAAAAACCTGCATGCAGATGTTTATAGCAACTTTGTTCCTAATTTCCAAAAGTTAGAAACAATAAAAATGTCCTTCAGTAGGTGAATGGATAAATAAACTGTTGTACATCTACACAGTGAAAGATTATTCAGTGCTAAAAAGAAATGAGCTATCAAGCTGTGAAAAGAAATAGGACATGAAGTGCATATTACTAAGTGCAGGATGGCAATCTAAGGCTAGGATTCCAACTACATGGCATTCTGAGAATGGCAAAACTATAAAGACAGAAAAAGATCAATGTTTGCCAGGAGCTGGGGGAAGGAGATATAAATAGGCAAAGCACAGAGGTTTTTAGGGCAGTGAAACTATTCTGTATGATACTATAATAGTGGATACAGATACATTTGTCAAAAATCAAAGAATGTACAACAGAAAGAGTGAACCCTGAGTAAACTATGGACTTTGGGTGATAAGGATGTATTAATTTACGTTCTTTGATCATAACAAATGTACCACTCTGGAAGGGATGTTGATAATGGAGAGGTACATGTGTGAGTGAAGAAGGTATATGAGGACTCTCTCCACTTTCTACTCAATTTTGCTGTGAACCTGAAACTGCTCTACAAAAATAAAGTCTATTTAAAAAAATAATTTGAGGGGCACCTGGGTGGGCCAGTCAGTTAAGCATCTGCCTTCAGCTCAGGTCATGATCCCAGGGTCCTGGGATGGAGCCCCGCATCTAGAGTCCTGTATCAGCGGGGAGTCTGCTTCTCCCTCTGCTTCTGCCCCTCCCCACTGCTCCTGCTCTCTCTCTCTCAAATAAATAAATAAAATCTTAAAAAAAAAAATCTGAGGGCGCCTGGGTGGCTCAGTTGGTTAAGCGACTGCCTTCGGCTCAGGTCATGATCCTGGAGTCCCTGGATCGAGTCCCACATTGGGCTCCCTGCTCGGCAGGGAGCCTGCTTCTCCCTCTGACCCTCCCCCCTCTCATGTGCTCTCTCTCTCTCTCATTCTCTCTGTCTCAAATAAATAAATAAAATCTTAAAAAAAAAAAAATCTGAAATTGGAGATGTAGCAAAATTCCTTAGTAACTGTAATGCTGTATAAATTATGCATTTTTAAACAAATTATTTAAGCAAATATTATTTACTTATACCTTTCCCATCTGTCTTATAATAATTAAATTAATAACTGGAACTGGTTTTTCCACATGTTGTAAGGTCTTGGCTGAATCTCTCCTGAGATCTAGAAGTCTCAATACTAGAAATTTTTAGAATTTTTTGGAAAGAAGTAAATGTTGTGCAGAAACACATGGGAGCAAGAATGTGAGAGAAACGGAAATTGAAAGAATACTATGAAATGTGATCCCTGTACTGGCCCCTTAGTTAAGAAACAAGATCCACAAAGAGAATTCTAAAGAAATAACTATGTTTTATTCAGAAAATCTGTCAGGAATATATGATGTCTTGTGGACTAGATGACAATGTGTGATATATATTTGAGAGATTTTCTTCCAGATTTTAGAATATAGCATAGAGCAGTTAAGTGGAAACTAAATGGAAATGAATGGTGTTTGGCACATCTAAGATTTTGCATCTGTGATAATGCTCAGAAAAACATCTTTTTCAGCTCTTTTCTCTAAGAGTACCAGAGAAGCAGTAACCAAACACTGAAGAGTTCATGAAGCTGGAGAGAAACTGTATGTCTTCAATAAAACTTTGTGCCAGGAATATGCCCAGGGCAATACAGCAGAGGAAGATGGGACTAGACTTATTTGTAAATACAAGTAAAACTCCTGAGAGAATTTCAGAAATATTGTTCAAGGTCATTGAAGGAAGATGGAAGTCTTGTATAAGCATGTGGAAGCAATGAACTAAAAATGTTATATTTGGGTATATCCTACAACTTTTTTGCTACTTGAGTATGTTCAACATGTCAGACTAGTCTAAATAACTAATCTTATATTTGACTCAAAGGTTTTTCATCCTCCAGTTCTGTTCAATGAACTTAAAGTGGGAAATGAAGTATGGCCTGCTCTTTCCTCCACATATGTTTCTTTTTACTGACTAGTCACACTTTCAGTCCTCTATGTTGATCACAACTTTTCTGGCTAATAACTGACTGGTTGCTAATGCAGCCAATTCATTCTGTTCTGCTGGAGTACTTTCTTGGTTTCAGCACAGAAAGTCCTGCAGTGTAGAAATGCTCTCATTCTTGGGTAAACTGAGAGAATTAGTCACCCTCTACTGCTAATCTCTGGAGCTGAGGCATTGGTGAGAGTATTCCCCATAAATAATTTCCCTTGGGTTAGTCTGTCATATGATCAGCCTTCTTGCTTATTCACTTGACCCATAGGAAGCACACATTTTTGCCTTGCCAATAAATAAATAAATAAATAAATAAATAAATAAATAAATAAATGCTACCTGCTTCATCTCTCTGCCCCCTTCTGCCCCCTGCTCTCTAAAATTTCTTTCTAATTTTATTTTCTTATATAGAGAGGCTCAGAGACTGGTGAGCTACTAAACAGACAAGCAACTTGAGAATGGGAGAATGGAATGCCAATCAGCCCTTTGTGAAAGCATCTCCAATGTCTACCAGCGGCCCTTTTGGAACCTCTGCTTCAGCTGACTTTAGAAAAAGATTAATCCATTTCTTCTTCCAAGAAAAAGAGAAAAAAATATATAAAATCTTTACAAATGTGTCGCCATTTCCAAAGTTACTATCAAAATTTAAATTGTTGCAGTTGCTAATACTTCATGGAAGTCTGCTGCCATCATCAACACAGCTACTAACAATAATATTGGCACCTCTAATTAATATTGTTTCAGAAGGTGCTTCCAGAGAAAGATAGGAAGAAAACTTTTGCTTTCTAGATGTCCTACACACTGGTAAGAATAATTGAGCTAGAATTGTTAAATGAATTGGTGGAGGCTGGATGTGGGTTGGTGAAAGAGTCTGAAGTTCTTCGGTGGTTTTCAAATATTGATGGTGGTGGTATAAACTCATTTGAAGGTTCTTCTCCAGCGAACTCCTAAACTCAAAAAAAGAAATTTTTCAGAATCCCGAATAAGCGTAACTTTGGTGCAATCCTGGGGGAGGGGAATATTAGCTACTATAAGAAAGACAGGAAGTTCTGATAAGATCTTCCCCTGCTATCTTTCCTATTGAACAAAAGGCTTAAAATATCAGGGAGTAAGGTAGAGCTACATACATGATCACCCTAAGGCAACAGTAAACAACAAATGCGATTGTAGAAAAGGAACAGAAAAAAATAAATAAATAAAAAGGCTAGGAATATGCACTGGACCCAGAACTACAGCTATGGTAAGAACAGAATGCAGAGGACATACCTCCAAGACCCAAGGACACAGTACTCACATAAGACCTAGGCTTACTAAGAACAACATAGAATTTTGCAGCCTCATTCTCAACTAGGCTAACAAGCAGAAAGCAGTAAGTAAAAGTGAAACACTGCAATAGAGAGTTACAAGGGCTACACAAGGGAAGATCTTTATTGAAGAGTGAAGTAGGAATTGAGAAAAATCCTCTGGCCAACTTGTCTCCACCCTTACACAAGGTATTATTACTTCAAGAATTTGAAGCTAGTAAAAGAGTCCTACTATAAATAGGTTATTTTGTTAACAGACACACATAAAATGATATTAAATACTGAGAGACCTAATGGTCACCATGAAAATCACACTACATTCTTCTTATTTAGTACATATAAAATTTAAATAATTGCATGTGTATTAAAATATGCTTCTCTAAATGATTAGGTGTAACATAATTTTAATAAAAAGTAAGTTACTGGAAATTTAAAAACTACCAAAAATGATTGACTTTAGGCATGTGTTTTCTATATATAATTTGATGGCACAGGATATTTCTTTACTTGACTATTAAAATACAATACTGAAGAAAATGATGATAGAAATTTGTAACAACTCCAAAAGAATGGAACATATAATCCCACTTCAAAAGTTCCATTACAATGTAAAGAAATAACTACTTTTTTAAAAAAGATTTTATTTATTTATTTGAGAAAGAGAGAGAATGAGTGGTGGGGAGGGGCAGACAGGGAGAGAGAGAGAGAGGCAGATTTCCTGATGCAAGGCTCCATCCCAGGACCTGGAGATCATGACCTGAGTTGAAGGTAGATGCTTAACTGATGGAGACACCCAGGCATCCCAGGAAATAACAACTTTTTATTCAAATAAATAAACACCTAACTTATCCAAAAATATGGTAACCTTTCAACCTTTCTATTATGTGTTCTTAAGATATATTGAATTTATTATATGTTTTTAATAATTTAGCCTTTAGCACTTTCTTCTTTCCACATTTATCCTTTATTATTACATATCAGAGTGAAAAAATTTTTATGATGGGGAGGAGAGAAGACCTAGTAATAATTAACATGTATTAACTTCTTATTATGTGCTAGGTAGGAATCTACTTGCTTTACATTTTTAATTCCATTCCCACAAAACTCCCTAACCTCAGAACTCGACTTAATCCACATTTGGTAGGTGAAGAAACTTGCCTTAAATAATGAAAATAAAGAAGGTTGGAACTAGGATTTAAATAAGCATTCTGACTACAAAGTACACACTTGTAAGCACTGACTTTCTTGAATTACTGAAAATAAAATGCAAAAAGTTTCTAGAATACCTAGACTTAGGTCCTCCTTTAATTGTTTAAACTAGGTCTGTTTCCCTCAATGTAAGATGAACTATATAATTATAACTTTTCTCTTCAGAACCACTATAAGAATTAAGTGAAGTGATAGCTAGGGAAGGTGTTTTTTAAGCTAGTAATTAGTATACGTATGTGTTTGAACCCACTTATTATATGATACCAAGTTGTTTTATTTTGTTTTGTTTGGCTTATCAATTCTGGTTGACTCAACTCCTAGAGAATTATAATAATAATTAATGCTTTTTAAAAGTTTAGTGGAATAGTATTTTATTTTTTAAATAAAAATTATCTTTGATTTCCTAATTGTATGTCTGTTAGTTAAATTGATAGCTCAGGTTTACTTGTTTATTGTACTCGTTATATTCTGATTATTTTAAAATCAGAAAAAGAAAAAAAAAGGATTCAGACATAATGAAGGGACATTACTTCTTATGTATTTTAATGATTGATTTAAAAGAAAGGCACAGGGGCGCCTGGGTGGGTCAGTCATTAAGCGTCTGCCTTCGGCTCAGGTCATGATCCCAGGGTCCTGGGATTGAGCCCCACATCGGGCTCCCTGCTCAGCAGGAAGCCTGCTTCTCCCTCTCCCACTCCCCCTGCTTGTGTTCCCTCTCTCGCTGTGTCTCTATCAAATAAATAAATAAAATCTTTAAAAAAAAATAAAAAATAAAAATAAAAGAAAGGCACAGTTAAAAGTAAATTAACTCATTCCTATTCATTAAAGATTGAAAGAGAATTACGATGAGTTCTTTATTATTCACAAATGCCTTTAGCTATGGTGACAAAAACTGTATCAATTTAAAATGCAATTATATGTAAACGCATTTTCTAATTTGTATTAGTAAGTATATGAGATTTCGTCATTTATGCAGGTTGGATACTACAAATTTGACTTCTACTCTGTTTTCATCTCCCTACTATCCAATTTTGTCAGCAATGCATATAACAAAACTTAAAACTGTAAGGTAATACACAAGAATTAATTAATAATTTTTGTTATTAATTAAGGAGAAGGGGAAAGTTATGTATAAACATTTGTGAGTGATTCTGCCTCAGATAATTCTCCCTTGTAACTACAAAAAAAGACATCCCAGATACATGGAGAATGGCAGAGAGCAAAGTTGAAATTTCCTCAGTTGAACCACCAAAGCAACCCTGGAACTACCTACTTCCAGATGGCTTATTAAATAAGTAATACACTTTCCTGCATTTTAAAACACTATTTGGGTATTTGTTTTCTTCTAGGTGGGAGAATCTCTAACTCATGCTGTCCTTTTTACTTCCTTTATTAATTCTCCACTAATAAATATAAATCCCCTTAGTATCCAAGGATAACTGATATATGATGATGACTAATTGAGGGAAGGAACCGTGTGTGTGTGTGTGTGTGTGTGTGTGTGTGTGTGTATACATGTACTTGCAGAGCTATGTGAATATTAAAGAAAACAAACACAACATATAAAAACATCCAGAGATAGAAAAAAATTTAGACTCAAGAAAAGAACAGATGGGTGTAGTTAATGTTATTAGGGAGACATAGGGGCAAGGTTACCTTGGGCAGTACAAAGTATTATAAAGATTTTGTACTTGATCCTAAGAGCTACTGGGTAGTGGTTGTGATGGTGGTGTCTAAATCATTTTAAGTGATGCATTTGAGTTTATTTATTTTTTTTTTGATACTATGTGAGACAGAATTAGAGGGTGAGGCAAAAGTAAATGAAAGTAATGCGAGTACAGTAGACTTTTTTTTTTTTAAGATTTTTATTTATTTATTTAACAGAGAGAGAGAGAGAGCACAAGCAGGCAGAGCGGCAGACAGAGGGAGAGGGAGAAGCAGGCTCTCCGCCGAGCAGGGAGCCTGATGTGGGGCTCAATCCCAGGACCCTGGGATCATGACCTGAGCCGAAGGCAGCCACTTAACTGACTGAGCCACCCAGGCGCCCCGCGGGTAGTAGACTTCTAGCTGTTCTGGAAAGAAACGAAGGAGTCTTGGGATAAGAATTCTCAGTGACTATGAGGATGTGAATGTAACAGAGAGGGATATATCAATTTAACTAATGGTTTCCCGGCATGAGGAGCTGGGTGTTATCTCCAAAAACAAAAAAAGTAGAGAAAGACATATGGTTCCTTCCTTTCTTCCTTCCTACCTTCCTTCCTTCCTTCCTTCTTCCTTCCCATCTTATTTTTTCTTCACTGGGGACTTGTCACAGAGGACTCTATTTTTCACATGATTCATAACTGAGACTTCTTTGTGGCAACTGTAGGGGCCAAGGACAGGCTGTCTCAAGATGGGTCTTTTTGGCATGGGGATTATTTTGAGCTGAAGGCAATAAAGACCCTGCAGTCTCAAGAGAAACTTTTGCCCTTCCCTTAACTACACAGAAGAATCTATATTGGAAGGTCTTTTCAGAATAAGGGTTATTACCAAAGATAAATTTTACCTGAGTAATCCATCTATATGGCAGGGCAAACATTTGTTTACCAAACATCTTTTTCAACTTTCTGTGAATTGCGTTCCTTCCCTCTGAAGTCCCAGACACCCGCTCCTTTCTCCTTAGTTCAGAATGACATATATACCTCCTTTTGCCTCACTGTCTTTGGAATTTCCGTCTGTGTGGATTCCCTATACTTAACGCTATTAAATTTGATTTTCTCCTGTTAATCTGTCTCATGTTAATTGGATTCTTATACAGCTAGAAGTACATTTGAGGGGACAGGAATTCTTGCTCCCCAACACCTCCATAAGAAGATGTTAATTATCAGTTGTGTGTAAAGGTATGGGACTATAGAAATAGGTCTGGCATGAAGCTATTAGTATATTGTAATACTTAAAGCTATAGGCAACCAATAAATGAATTGACCATATCTCAAAAGGACAAAACCTTTAAGATATTTTAGAAAAGCCCAAAATGAAGATTGCGTTGAGATGACAGAGAGGGAAGAGAAACCTAGGAAGGTGTGATGTCACAGAAATCAGCTATTTCAAGGAGAAAGTGTTCATCTATTGATTGCTTCTGTCATTAGGATATGGACAAAAACTGTCAACACAATATAGAAACATAGTCACTACTAACCAACCTGTGAGAACCATTTCAGTAGAGTAGTATAGGCAGAATCCAGATTAGAATGGTTTGAGGAGAAACTGATAAAGCATCTGTGAGTGCAAAGTGTAGAAAATATATATAGTATTTTTTTCTGAAAGAAAAAATTAAGATACGGTGATATTTCTAGAAAACTTAGAACACTGTAAGATTTGTTTAGGGAATTTATGTTTTTCACTTTTATTTTTTTTAAAGATTTTATTTATTTATTTGACAGAGAGAGAGGGCACAAGTAGGTGGAGCGGCAGGCCGAGGGAGAAGGAGAAGCAGGCTCTACGCTGAGAAGAGAGCCAGATGAGGCTGGATCTCAGGACCCCAGGGTCATGACCTGAACCAAAGGCAGATGCCCAACCAAATGACCCACCCAGGCACCCCTGTTTTTCACTTTTATTAAAAGAGAAAAGACTAGAGTAACCTCTTGAGCTGACAGTACATTAGGAGAATAGGTAGATACAGAAAAAAAAGAGGGACATTCATCTTATATTTCCTTTGAATGTTGAGATAGTGGGATGGGATCCAGAGAACAGGTGAGGGATTGACAGGAAGGGAAATATTTTCTCCATTTAAACAGGTAATGAGTACATATGTAGATATGGCTTTTGTTTGTGGGCTTGTCTAGATTTGGAGACAACATTTAGAGAACTCTGTTTCTTCAATGTTATGTAAGCAAAGTCAATCACTAAAAGTGGAAGAGTCAGAAGGGATACAGATTATTTTTAAGAATAGAGGATAGAGTATATAATTGCTATTACAGGAAAGGTGTAGTGAATGTGTTGAGCACTAAACTAAGCTTTCTTATGATGAATTTGGGGAGATACTAATTTATTTTACTTTATGGTTTTCCCCAACAGAGGTCAGCAGACAGGTTATGATGAACAATATAGAAAAGAGGTGGAAAGAGGAGGAGGAGGAGAAGGAGCCAACATCAGGCTTAGCATTTTGCCTGATCCATTTAATCCTTCCAACTTTATCAAGTAGGTGCATTTCTTATTTCCATTTTCAGAACATATAAGAGAGAAAGGGGCATAGGGACATCAAAGAAATTGACAAAGCTTTTACAGTGAATAAGTGCCCAAGTCTGACTTGAACCCTGAACTGTCTAATGCAAGAGTCAGTTTAACCAGTAGGCATTATTGCATTCTATAAAAGTAACAATGTGCATTGTGCATTTGGAGAAAAACAGTTTTCTTGGCCTGAAATAGTGATGAGTTTAAGGAGTAATGGATGATAGAGTTGAAAGTACAGAAAAGAAACAAGTTTGTATAAGTTATATAAAGTCAAGCTAATGAGTTCTTAACTTAAACACTATTTGGAATTGCTAGAGTCCTCAAGGTTGAGATAGGGTAACATATGCAAACAAGAGCTTCGGGAAATTTACTCAGAAATAAAAGAGAGTAGAGGGACCAATATGATACTTCTGTATTAGTGCAGGAATTTGTCCATAACACTGTCCAAAAAGAAATAAACAAACAAATGTTAAGCACAAGATGATATTCAAATGGCCAAAGGATCAATGTAGGATTATTTTTTGCCTAACTTTAAAAATAAAATTTTATTCACATCAATTTACCTGACTGCTAAATTCATCATCTTCACCATCTTCCCCCTTTTGATGTACCCAGTCCCCCAGTAGCCAACATCGTGTGTAAAAATGAAAATCTCAGTCCCTCACGTTTACTGAGTTCTGTGGATTTTCTGGCAAGTGTGCTCACCCACACTACCACTTCATTCTCAGTGTTCCAAGGTGAGCTATAGTATTTTTTGTCATCTTCCCCTCTTGTCCCAGTTGATTGGTCCAGGGATCTGCATTTGATCTAGTCTGGGGTAATGAATCATCTCCTAAGAATGTTGAGTTCCTTGACAACAACAACAACATCAAAACCCCAGGGAGAATAAGCCTTACTTACACAGAAAAATTCCAAACAAGGACAGAGAGATCCTGGTGACATTCAGTCTTAGTCCTAGTCCTT